>NC_056561.1:38731484-38762030 GCF_013358625.1 Macadamia integrifolia | reverse complement strand
TAATAATAATAATAATAATAATAATAATAATAATAATAATAATAATAATAATAATAATAAAAATAATAAATTCTATTACCTTTCCACCAAAAGCACCAAAACAAGTTTCATTAATTCCAAACAAATGTTGGCGTGAATAGCAAACATAGACATGACATAATAAAGGGATACTGTGCAACTACTTTAATAAGAACCTTTTTGCTGTTTGCTGAGAGGATTGAGTCATTCCACCATGAAAGTTTAGACTTCTCACTGACGTTAGCAAAGAGGCTCTTCTTAGAGCATTAGAATTCAATAGGGAAACTAAGATACTTCACGTGATTGGGAACCATAGAGAAATTAGTAGAGGCCGAAATGCCATGATTTTAGATGGTTTGGTAGGACTAAAGAGAATGCATGACTTGTTGAAATTTATCTATTGGCCTCACACTCTATAGTACTCAGATAATAAATTTAGAATGGTTGGACTTTCATTCCTATCTGCCTAAGCAAAAATCATGCAATAATCCGCAAATAAAATGTGGAGAGCAACAGGGCTGCCCGATTGGTTCTAGTGCCCTTGATCAAATGTGACTACTTTGTTTGAACCAATTAGGAAGAGAAAGCCTCTATAGGATACAGAGGTAAGGACTAAGGGCTTGACGAAGACCCCGATGGGGAGGACACTGTAGTAAATTATAACACATTTCATGATCCACCTAATCTAGTAGAAGCAAAACCAAAATGGAGGAGCCGTTGCCTCCGAGAAGGGCCACTCAAGCTTATCACGTGCTATGCACAAATCCAATTTAATAGCCGTGTACCCTATTTCTCTCTAGTGGAGCGCATTTGATGAAGGATCTCGTGAGCAATGTAATTAATACAAATGCGATAATTCTTGATATTAAAAGTGACTTGGTGGAAAATGTTTCTACTACGAACATGTATAAATGTGACTCCTAACAATGATTAAACTGTCAAATGATCTGTAAAACAAAATATCCCTATGAGAAAAAATTTCATGTTTGTCAACATAAAAAATAAGACCTTAGTTGAAATATGCGAAAGTTGAGATTCTTTCTTCATCAATGGTGATTTGATGCTATAATTAGAACCTATAACGACCGAGCCTCATCCTCAACTTCCACATCTCTCGATGAAGGAATGAAATATCCATCCCATGGCTACATGAAAAACTGGTCCCACAATGGAACAGTGTAATCAGACATTTTTCTATCTATTATCTAATTGTCAAATCAATATTTCTATCTGTTTTGCTTTAATGGGGAAATGCATCCCATCGAACTTGGAAAAGTTTAAAGTTTGTAAATACTGTTGATCCTAATTAATGTTATTAATTTTCTCGTTATATATATACATATATATATATATATATATATATATAAAATCTGAATATTTGTGTGCTGTCAAAACGGTTTTAGGTATCAATATCCGATTGATCGTATCAATTTATTCATATTGATATCGTGTTTGACACTAACATGATGCAGATATGTATCGAAATTACTGTTAAAAAGGCATTGTATTTTTGAATGTATCGGATTCAAATCAATACGGTCCGATTTGAATTGATATCCTAATGACACCATGCATTAAAACCGTGACCCGGAACACTCAAAACGATCGACAGTAATTCCAATCGAACGACTTTGGAACCGCCATTTTGATCGCGACGCCTAATCCGACCATTGATAAAAAAGCCGAAGGTTGTCCATCACATCATAGTTTAGTGGGTCCCATAAATTGAAATAGGATTATTCTGGCCCAAAGCTTCTCATCCCGGGCCTAAAACTGTTTGGGCCAGAACGGTATCATGTAACATATGGGCCGGAGTGAAAAACTTCGGACCTGAACCTATTTCGGGTCTTCTCCCTCTCATACGCTACTGTTCCACAGTAGGAACCAGGGAGAAAAGAACCGCACGGAACGTCCGTGGATTTGCTTCTCCGGTTCCGGAAGTTTATTTCGCGACTCGCGATACGAGAGGAACGTTGCTATAAATATCGAGCGACTCGCATAAAGCATAACTTGAAAAACAATGTATATATTGTGTGGATTTCTTTTATCCTGCTCACCTTCTCTGTAAATACCTTTTTTCTTCTTTTGCTTCAATAGGGGGGATCTCTTTTCTCTGAATTCTCTGTGAGATTGTCGAAACCCGGCGAGGTTGGGGTTTCGATCGCTGCTCGTTGCTTGCTGCTTCTTTATAATCGAATCGAATTATTCATTTTGATTGCATCTTTAGGGTTTCAAAATTCTGAATATAAGCGTTGGAGATCAGGCAAGTTGCTTTCGAGAAACTCTAAGATTGCAGTTGGTTGTTCTTTGCTTTATTTATTTATTTTTCTCAACTACAGAGGTTTGGTGCCTTGGACTGTGTTGATCGTCGGGGGGGAGGGGGGGGGTGGGGTCTGCGATGTAGGGACTCTATTAGGTTCATTTTCATGTGCAGTAGATTTTTTATTGGATGGGTTATCGATTTTCTTCTCAACTCGGATGCTAGGATGGATTTTCTACGTTGTTATTTATTTATTTATTTTTTCCTTTTAGTTTTCCATTTATTTTTCGTTTATTATTTGGGATTTTTATTTTTGGTGTCAGAAACTGAAAATTTTATTGAAAGAAATCAGCACAGGAGAAACAACTCCGGCTGAGAGGAAACTTTACAAGAAAAGGGGGTGGCTGGAAAAGCCAAACCCGAGAAACAGAAAACCTAGATGCTCTAGAAGCCAAAGAATGGGCTCGCTTAACATAGACAAGAGAAATATGATAGAAATGAACAGAAGAAAATCTGAACTAGTGAGCCTTATGGTATCATTAACAATAGATCGAGCTGCCCAATCAAGTGAAGCTACTAAACCATTCAGAGATGGAATCACAGCCAAGCAGTCTGAAGTGATAACCAGAGAACTAACCATCAAACCCTGGGAGAGGAGCACTGCTTCGCGAATAGCTTCAACCTCCGTTGAAGTAGCCGAAAAAGGAAGACAAGCTTTGCACTTAGCTGCAAAGAAAGACCCATCGCCATCTCTCAGGATAAACACATGAGCCCCATTGTGGGAAACAATTGCCCATGCGCCATCGCTAATAGCGAATATGGTGCCAGGAGGGAAGACCTGCTGAGGAGGACAGACTAACAATTCAGCTGGATAGGACTGGGAAACGAAATGCCCATGTAACTTTCTGTCGCAAACAACTGGAAAGAGAAAATATTTGATTGTAAGTCCAGGGGGACAAGATTAAAAATTGCTCTATTTCTGGTCTTCCTGATTTGCCGCAAAAGAGCTGAGCATTGGATATAAAAGTCAGATTGATTTGGAATGCATTTAAACATGTTTACCAAATAGGTAAGCCATTCCCTGAATTGGGCACCTTGAAACTATTGGCAATCAACCCATAGGGGAGAAGCGCACCAACAGGTGGCAGCAAAGGGATAAAGGACCAACGCATGGACAATAGTTTTTTTATTTCCTAGAACAGAAAGGCTAGAATGGGTGGAAGACAAGATTTTAGAGAACAGTAATTAGTTTACTGCCAAATAGTTTGAACATCTCTACAAAAAGAATTTAATTTCGAGGAGGAGGTTGAGCCGCCAAAGCCAAGTCCAGGAAGGGTCAGCTGAGACCGAAGCATCAGCGTGACAATGATTGAATGCCAGATGATAAGTGGTCTTGGCCGAAAATCTGCAATTCAAAGGAGGTGATCAAATCCAATTGTTTGGCTACTGACAATACTCCAATTCCAGTTGCTAGAAGGCTGGGAAAAAAAGGTTAGCAACATAACAGTAAAGGAGATTACGACGAGGGCTAAAAATACGACTGATGCAGATGCCTTGGCTTGGCTGGACCAAACCAACCCTCTTTGGAGGCCTAAGCCATGACGCAACACAGCCAAACCGGTTTTTTTGGTTTGGCAAGGGTTGGTGGGCTACATGAGAGATTATTATGGGAGATTTTATTTCTTTGCCAGTTGTTAGTTTTTATTTTATTCTCTTTATTTTTAGGAAGTTGGGTAGATATGTAGGGGATTATATAGTTTCCAGTCCAATTAGTTTCCGTTATTGTGTTTTGATTTTTCTCTATATATTAGACATGCGATACAATTTTGGAGATTAGCTTTTGAATTGAAAAGAAAATTGAATCGAGTACCCTTGGTGGGTGTGGGTGGGTGTGGCGTGGCGTGGCCTGCTGGCCCTTGTATTCCCTCATCTCTTTTTCTTCCCTTCCCTGCCATACCATTCTTTCCCTTCCATCTCATACCTATTTGATCTAATCCTTACTGTTTCTTGACTTTCCCCCTGAATCAATTGGGGGACATTCTATTACCTTTTTGATTGGGCGTTACCGAAAAGAAATTTTTTTTTTTCAATTTTTACTAAAAACCTATTATCTAACTTCCTAAATGAAGGGGACTAAACAGGAACAAGAGGGATTCACCGAAGAAGAATCTTACCCTTCCCTTTGTTCAGAAGAAAAGGAGGATCCCGGTGATAATTTATCAAAGAAAGACTGGTTATCAAATGATTGAACAACCGGGATCCATTTACTTAAGATACTTAGTTGACATTAATAAAAAGTATCTACTTAATTATGACTTCAATAGATCCTGTTTAGCAGAAAGATTGATAATCTTTGCTCATTATTAAAAAAATCACTAATTCACAAACCTCAAATGGGGCTAATAGTTTTCATTTCCCATCTCATGGACAACCTTTTTCGCTCCGCTTAGCTTTTTCTTCCTTCTATTTCGTTTCTGGGTTTCTGCTGTTTATTTTTCCCTGTTCTGGGCGGTAGATCACAACCCAAAGAATTGAAGAGATCTCCTTTGTCACAAATCCTTTCACCTTCAAACTTTTTTTTTTTGGGGGGGGGGGTGGTTGCTAGAATCACCTCATTAAAGTGACCCAACTGCAGGGTTTTCTTGCCCAGAACCAGTCTCTGTTGTGAGCTATTACTCCACGACCAAACATGGAACTGTGTTCATCACTAGATATGAGTTGCAGGGACACACACCTCTCTTTGCTTGTTGTTTTGAGGTGCCTATCTGTCGGATTCAAGAGATCACAAGGTTTCCGGCCATTGCCTCGAATTTCAGGCTTAATCGAGAAGAACTGAGGGAGTTCTCTCCTTCGCAAGGTGCTGGGTTTTCCATGGTGCAACCCCTCTTTGCCTGTTGGTTTGAGGTGCCTATCTGTTGGATCCAAGAGACCACAGGGTTTCCGGCCTTTGCCTGAAATTTCAGGCTTAATCGAGAAAAACTGAAGGAGTTCTCTCCTTCGCAAGGTGTTGGGTTTTCTGCCATGGCTCTTGCCTGGAGGTAAGGGATGACTGATCTGTCCCACTATTTTTATTTTTTATTTAAGCCCTATTTTCCATTTTACCTTCTCCTTAGTCCTTCCGTACTTCATGTCCTTGATTTATCTTTAGTTCCTAGTATACCCTTAGACAATAAATCCTTCATATCCCTATCAACCAAGTAGCACTTTAGAATACCTGATTATTTACAGTCTTGCCACTCCCCCCCAGCAATTTCAGTCTATATACAGAATTACACTATTCTTGAATATTTGTCTATTGCATACTTGGGTTGGTCCATAAGTGAACCCAATAGGGTATTTCGACCCGGGTTCCGCATCAACGACCTCAGGGGGGAGTAGGTAACCACTCATATGAGAAAAATAGAGGTTGTTAAACCAGTGTCAATCCTACAGAGGAGTCTGTGGCGTAGAACATCCCTTCCTTTACTAAGACTCCACCTAGCCCAAGAGCTCTTGGATCTACACGAAGCCTCCAAAAAAGGCGATCCTGGAAAATATCTGTCGTTAAGGACTTGACCAAAGCACATTATCATAATGGAGAATGCGCCATCTTTGCCTGGCAAAAAGAGTGAGATTAAAACTTTTAAAATCCCAGAACCCAAGGCCCTCCAAAATTTTACTCAAACATAATCTCTCCCATTTACACTAGAAAACACCCTTGTCCTTATTATCTTTCCACCGAAAAACGACAGAGAAATTTGTTAAGATCTGAGCAGATGCTCGAAGGAATCTGAAACATTGAAATAGCATAAGACTGAATGCTAGTAGCCACAACTTTAATTAAAACCTCCTTGCCAGCAGCAAAGAGGATAGAATCCTTCCATCCAGCGATCTTGGATTGAACTCTCTCAACGAGGTTCGCCAAAAGGTTCCTTTTGGAGCGCCCAAACTCAGTTGAGAGGCCAAGGTATTTTGACAAGCCAGTAATAGTTCTCGCCACCCCCCGTGGGACCTTGCACATCCGGGAGCTGCGTGCACCGGATACACACCCTTCTTTTTGTTGGGGCCAAACATAATGCTAGATTTTTGAAAATCAATTTCTTGCCCTGCAGCCAAAAAATAATCAGAGTAAATTCAAAAGGGTTTGGCATGCATGCTGACCAGCTTTAGAAAAGGCATACAGTCATAAGCAAAAAGGGGGTGAGTCACACGTGGACCTGCCCTACTAGTGATGTAGTTCAAGCCTATCGATTGGGCTCTAAAACTTCCTTATTTGTTGGAGATTTGGGTGGATATTTTGTTGGAAATTTGGATAGATATCCAGTCAGCTCAAGGAGATATTGATTCTGCTCAGATAAAGAATTCGGCCAGCAGCGTAGTTGGGAGTATCGTCCAGCCTGCCATTAAGTATTTGAGCAGTTTAAGTATGGAGATTTATTTCCAGAATATTCAAGCGAGCCAATGGCCAACATGTGGAGAAGAGCGTAGAAGAATTGACAGCTCATATTAGTGCTAAATTTGGGGAAGTTTAGTCCTTGCGTGGGGGATTTCATTGACCGAAAATTCGTTCCTATTTTAAAGGCTGCTTTATGTAATTAGTGGTTTTTATTCCTAGGACTCTTTCTATTTCAGTTAACTAGATGGATTTGATTTGATTTGGAATTAGTTTCCAATTAGGATAATGTCCAGTTGTAAGGGCTTCCTTTACACACAAGGAAGGATCCAATTGCTGTAATTAACTTATTATTATAAATAAGGGATGGTGACTGCTGGATTTTGGTAGCCAACAAGATTGAAAAGAAAAAAATAGCTTTGTGTTTTGCTCTGTGAGAGGGATAAAATTTGGCTGCTACTCAGGTAGTAGGAACTAGCCTGTTATCCATACGTGGCAGTGGTTAGTGAAATCACTTGTGCAAAAAAAGTATTTAATATTTAAGTAAATACTAACAAGAAGCGGTTGTTATCTTTTTTCCGTTAGATGACATTATATCCTGTTTTACTCCTTCATTGGGGTAAAACATAAAATAAAAGAAAAAGTACATACTAAACTCTTAATGTCTCCTACTCTTCTTCTTCTTCTTCCCAACTGGACACACTGCAAGTACCCGAACGGCCCAGCCCCACCACACCCTCCCCTGCCACCGTCCAGCTTCACCTTTCTTCATCCCAACCCACCGCCCCATATCCCTGTATTTACACGCCCCTTTCTTTCTCATTTTGTTTATGAAATTATAATTGTAATGTTCTTTTGTTATTGAGGCTAAGTGATTGTTGACCTGTTTTAGAAGCTCATCATGGTCATCCACCCCCTGTTATTTCAGAAGCTTGAATTCAGCTCCCTTTTTTCCTTTTTTTTTTGGGGGGGGGGGGGATGGGGGTTGAATTAATATCATATTACATGGTGACTCATATTCAGCTGTAGCTTGGGCTGACCACAGGACAATGAGCCATTTGCACATATCATCAAGAACATTGTCCATATGCAACTCTGATGAATGTCTAATTGAAAATTTTAATGGAAGCGCAGATTAAAAGATTGGTTTCAGATCCTTCATACCCATTTTAATTGGGGTATTTTCTTGTTTTATCTCTATGGGGTGGTTTCAGGCCTAATCTGTTGGAGATGTCAGTTGTACTTCTGTTGATTATTGTATCATTAGCTATGAATAATTTGTTACTCATAAAATGAAAATTAAAAATAAAACTTATTTTAAGAGTGAAAATGATAAAATAGCTCAAGGGGAGTTGCTAAGTTGGGTTTCTTCTACTTGATTTTATGGCTGAGGTAAAGTTTGGTTGAAAATTCAAATGGGCTTATAGAAGTGATCTATTAGCAGTTCAGAAAATAAATAATAAGAAATGAAGTTGGAAAGGGGAAACGTTCAAACATGACAATTCGACTGATCATGGAATTCCTTGAATTACAGAAACCGCCATGAAGCACCTAACGCTAGGGTTTTCAGAGGCTACAGGGGACATGGGGTGGTGGGTTGGGATGAAGAAAGGTAGAGAGGCTGGACGGTGGCAGTGGAGGGTGTGATGGGCCTGAGCTGTTTCGTAGTTGGTGGGCAGGGAAGGAGTGTCCTCTAGTTGGGAAGAAGTATAATAGACGTTAGGAGTTTTGTTTGCACTTTATTCCGTTTTATCCTAATGAAGGGGTAGAACTGAGATATAATGCCAACAAATGGAGAAAGGATAACAACTGCTTGTTAATATTTACTTAAATATTAAATATTGCTTTTGTACACGTGGTTTCACTAACCACTGCCATGTATGGGCAAGGATTAAAGTATCGGTATCGGTCGTCGTATTGATCGGTCAAAATTAATATACGTATCGGAGGATATCGTATCGTATCAGAGATACGCTAAAGATACGCACATAAATGGATAGGGAACACATTTTTATACACTTTTGCATAAAAAAATAGTTAAAAAAAAGTTATATATAACATGTAGAATGCATAATTACTTAAGTAGAGGGTATCGTATTGATAGACAAATATATTGAGTTGAAAATGTTCAAAATAATGAGGTTTGAGTTTCTTACAATTTTTTTTTTCCTCATTGCCATTGCCACTGTGATGAGTGCCATGAAGAGTGTCGTGGTGGTTCAAATCCTTGGCTAGGACATTCTTCTTCAATAGGAACAACTACGATGATGTTCTGCACTTGTCAAATATAGGCACAATATTTACCTCAGTCGAAATATTTATGGTAGTGGGTCTCCCATTCATTGTAGAATCTTCTGTACTGCTCAGGAGTGGCCAATGTTGGTCCTGCATAAGTCCCATATCCATAGCTTGAAGAAGCACCTGAAGATACATGGTGTCTGTGTCCGTGTCTGTGTCCGGATGAGGAACCAGCATGATCTGAACTTCTGTACTGCTCTGGATTGGCAAATGATTGTCCTGCATAAGTCCCATATCCATAGGCTGAAGATGCATCTAAAGATACATGGTGTCCATATCCGGATGAGGAACCAGCAAGATCTAAACTAATGCACATTAACTCGATGCTACTCATCAATGCATCAGTAGCACTCGGATTGTGGGATCGCTTACCCCTCCGACTATAAGACTTTGGTTGTGTGCGAGCACCATGATGACTATCTTGAGTTGCATGTGTAAATGCAGCCTCCTCTGTGAAATGTAGTGGGACATAAGTTTGGCCACCATCCTTGTCTTGATCGTCATCATCACTATCTGGTTGAATTACACCATATGTAGCACCTGATCTCGTCCTCCTAATATCGCCATCATTGGAGCAATCATCCTCTTCCATAGCTGATGATGCTTGGGTTTCATCATCAACAATATTTTTAAAATCTTCATTTATATCTTTAATGAGGTCATCTATAATGGGATCATGTGTGGTTTCTCGTCGATCTTCAAATAATTTGTCCAACACTAAAACATTTTCAGTCTCCTCAATCCATCCCCTAACTGGATCTTCCTCGTCGAGTATGTGGATGATGTCAATTGGGTTGACATCAATATCATCCCCTGATTTTTTCAATTCTAAATATTTCATCTTCAATTTCATGTTGTAGTGCACATACACTAGCTTCTCCAGCTTCTCATAACTCAGACGATTCCGAGGTTTGGTGTGTATCAATCCGAACGTACTCCAGTTACGTTCGCAACCACTTGAGGATGCCGTGCATGATAATATTTTCATTGCGATTGGCCTTAAGTTGGAGCGCTCCATCCATAGTTCATCCACCAATCAGCTGTACAAAGATAATTGCAACATTAGGAGTTTGAAATAAATTTGAAATACAAGGATAGGTGATTAAGCCTAAATTACCAGGGCGTTGTGTTCCTCTAGCACGGATAGCTAAATGATCAGGAAACCTTTGAGTGGCCTCTCGGAAGTACTTCACCTATACATGTATTAACATATTAATATGCCACTCAATGTATTAAATATTAATCAATGATTCAATATCTAAGTTTAGTAGACTACTAACCTCTTCAACTGCATCTTTGGCCGAATCAATATTAGGAGCTAACTTGTTGATAACATCCTTCAAAGATTCCATCAAATCTTTCCTAAACCTTAAATTGTTCTTGTAGTGCAGATGCGGATTCAAATAATAGGCTGCACATTGACATTGTTACATATCACTTATTGTTAACGATTAAATATATTAAATTACTAATAAAGTAACTTATAAATTTAATTGAGAAAATACCTGCCCGATGAAAGTCTTGAACCAAATTATTTTCCCATCGACGATTTATAATCTTAAAAATTGCCTTAAATGACTTTGGGTTCTCCTCTTCTATCTTTTGTTTGACAACTTCCATACAATGCACTGTATTTCCCATCGTCTGTGCCTTATCACCATCAACTACTTTAAGTATCACAAATAGTGGTTGCATAATCTTAGTAAATCGGTATATCCTTTCCCAAAACTTTGTTGAGGTGATTAGGTCTTGAATAGTTTTCCAATTTCAGTGGTTGCATATCTACTACTGAACCACTCATTAGAGGTGAATGACTTAACTAGCCCTTCCTTCTGTTTTTGAATACTATCAGGTGCAATATAATTTATTGCAAACCTTGTTGCTGCGGGCCTCACCAAGTCACCTTTTGTGTACTTTCTCATCAATGCCAACACCCAGCTATGATTGTAGATGAAGTTGGTGATCATCTTGGCATCAGAAACCAATGTCTGCACTTTGTTCATTTCACCAATGTTCTTAAACATCAAATTAATAGAATTGGCTGCACAAGGTGTCCAGTATAAGGTGAGATACTTCACATAAGTAAAGTACCAACCTTTTTGAAATTGGAGGCATTATCAGTCACAATCTGGACAACATAATTTGGCCCAACTTCCTGAACAACTTCATCCATTAATTTAAACAAATACATTGAGTCCTTGATATCTGAGGATGCGTTGAAAGACTTATGGAATATTGTTTTCCCATCACAATATATCAGAAAATTGATGATGGACATCCTCGTCGGTCCACTCCACCCATCACACATGATGGTCACTCCATATTCAGGCCACTTGTATTTAAACTCTTCAATGTATTCATCCACCTCTTTCACAATCATAGTTTTTAAGGCGCTGGTAAGGCGACGCCTTAGCAGCGCCTTGACGCTGATGCGGTCTAGAGATGGTAAGGCAGTGCTCCGCCTTATGTGAATTGGCGCCTTATGGGTTTTTTTTTTTTTTTTAAACACATTTTTAAATTACTTCATGGAGATTTCAAATATAGATTTTTTATTAGTAGGTGTATGGTTTTGTTAACACTTGAGATGTATGGGATCAGCTTTACTCCGTCAAAAATAACCAAAACAAATAAAACAAAAACACGATTCACAAACAAGGTTTGGATTTTGTCAAGGGTTTTAAGAAAGGGCTTTGAAAATGAATCAAGGAACAAGGAAGAACCATTGATCCAGACCACCATTTTGCTCCGGCAGTGGTGAGCTTCATTCTTCTTTGACGGGAGTAGAAATATAGTAGATGACCTTAGGACTTAGGCACTCATTTTGGCATCATAGAGGTAAGTATAATAAATACTTGTATTTTTTGTCTTATTTTCTTTATATTTATAATTTTGCTTCATAATTATGTATTTATATTATATGTTAATATGATTGATGATTGATGAAGATGAATTTAGTTTATTCACTTTATTGATTTGTTTTCTCGATGAATATCTTACATTGGTATGAATATGAATATTTAATATTTATTTAACATATGAGTAATAGGATTCAACTAGGATTTGAGCCAAATAGATTGGTTTTATAAAAAAATTACACAGGAACGCTTTAGTCGATAAGGCGATGCTTTTATGCCCGCCTTATCACTAAGGCGCTCTGAAAGACCCTCAAACGCCTCTGTCGCCTTACCGCCTTAAAAACTATGTTCACAATAGTATCTAAGTATGGCCCTGCAATTTCATGGGGTGTGGGTGGCTTCACATTTTTCCCACATGTTTGAATCTCCTTGACCATAGCCTTGAAGTACGGATCTTTAGCTTTGTGAGGTGGAATCATAGAACTGTGGAACCACCTAGAGATTGCTTTCCCAATTTTTTTATTCAATGTTTTTGGTTGGAAAGCCTCTTCAATCCTTTGTTGCCCTTCATCATGATGTTTATATGGTGCATCTCTCATATCTCTAATTTCTGGGCTCCTTTTCCCCTTACCTTTACCACTGGAGGCAAATTTGTCAAACATGCCCTTCACAGTGCCTCCAATATCTACACTTGGACGACTTCTAGAGCCAGAACTTTGTTCATAAATTAGCGGGCCACCACGCCTAGGTCTTACAGATTGACTTCTTCTTAGCTGTTTTGCTATCCATTATTTTTCTTTTCCTTCCTCCCTTGAAATATGCATCGCTCGTGCAAGCTGTTGATCTTCATCCTCTGCCTCCATATCAGATCCTTCATAATCCTCATGATCCCTTAGATTCTCAACCAATCGATCATCTTCTACAACAACTTTTTTTGCTTTATCTCTACTTCCCCTTAAGTGCTTCTTCATTGCTTTGCTTATTTCATCTGGGCACTTGTTACATTTGGCAACATTAGAAAATCCTCCAGCCAAATGTTGTTTATGTCTGGTAATTCCACCTCTTAGGTGGATAGTATCACAGTAATTGCATTTTGTACACAACCTATATTGCATTGTACTTTCTCGGCTGTAGCCCATCCAATATCCCTAGTCCGTTCTTTAGGCGCCATCTTCCTACAAAGATACATAATGAATCTTAATATGTATATTTATTGATTTAGTATTTAGTACATAATAGCATTTTTTTAGAAACTAAAATGAGATGCATCCAAAGAAAAAAAAAGATTGTTTTGTATTTTTCCAAATTTACATAAATTTGAAATGCACACTTTTTTTGGAAAAAATTGTGCATCTAATTTTACATCATGGTCATTGGCCAAGTAAATTATATATTTTTTTAAAAACTAAAATAAACTGAATTTTATAAAAAAATTGTATTTTTTTTTAGTATTTTTCTCATTTTTTAATTAATTTTCGAAATAAAAAAATAAAAAATACAAACTATTTAGAAAACTTAAATTTTTTTTATAGAAGTAGTAGATTAAATGTTTTTAAAGAACATATAAAAAATCAACAAAGTGTGGACCAATATATTTGAGTAGATCTAAGAAATAAAAAAAATTTGTAACCCTCACTTTTTTGTGGAAAAAATGTGGGTTTCATTTGAAATCATGTATTTAGTAATTATAAGTTATGACATTATTTTTAAGAGTTGAATGAACTAAATTTTCTAAAAAAAAAATTTTTTTTTTGGGATTTTTTTTAAATTAATTTCGGAATAAAAAAATTAAGAAAATATATTTTTTTGAGAAAAATCAAAATTTTCCATGGAAGTTGTAGAACACTTGTTTTTACATAACATATAAAAAATCTAAACATTTTTAACCATTGAGCATGAGTAGATCTAAGAAATTTGAAAAAAATTGAAACCCTCATTTTCTCTTGAAAAAAGTGTGTAAATCCTTATAAATCCAATGATTTTATGTAATAATGATGCACAAAATGTGATTCTAAGTATGATGAACCTTAGATTTGTGAAAAAACTTGAAAATCTAAGGTTAAAGTTGAAAAAAGTGAGTAAAGATTCAAGAACTTACTATTCAAGACTTTCAACTTTCAAGTTCAAGGTTCTTCTTGGACTATGTTTTTCTCCTTCTTTGAACCATTCACTTCCACAATGTTTCTTTCAATCTACCATTTGAGTCTCCAAAAAGGTGTATAAATCAAAGGTGAAGAAAGAAGATAAATATAGGAAACTGTTGGTGAGAGTTTGAAGTGTTTGTTTCAAACAACAAAAGGCACATTCACACTTAAGTAGCCGTATCATACCGTATCGGTGCGTATCGGTTTGATACTGTACGATACAGTACCGATACTCTCGGGAATTTTCATGTTTTCAAAAGTTCGTATCGTAGAGTATCGTGCATATGGGTACGGCATGATACGGTACTACCGATACACAAAAGAGGGCCCAAAATTCCCTGTAGCGTGTCGGTATGTATCGTGCCAATGCCTACCGATACCGATACGTATCAAACGATACGACACGATACGCACCGATACGACACGATACGCACCGATACTTAAAACCATGCGTATGGGTAGCAGCCAAATACATGTAAGCGAGTATGGTGAGAGACCAAAGAAACAGTGAAAGGCCATGGGTGAGAGACCCAAGTCTGAGAGAGACTACCCCTATCCTTCTTCTCTACCATTTTCTATTTTGTTTCTATTTTATTTCCATTGCAATTGAGGTTTATTGAGAAAACCTCTAGTTGTAGATTAAGGGTACTAGTCCCTATTCCTACATTAACTAGTCTTGATGCCCTGTATATAGAGAGAATGCTTAGCTCTCAAAAGATGACAGGAGAAGGCTTTTGGCACAAAATAAGAAGGTAAGGGCTGAGAGGGAAGCCTGCTGAAGCCCACGGTATGGGGGCTGACTTGGCCAGTAATAGATTTATTAATTTTGATTCGGTAGAAAATCATTGTCACGCATTGCATTATCCATATAACCCCCAAGGAACAGAAGACCCAACTGAAGAAGAACATGCTCAAGAAATGGCCACTCAATCTTGTCATATGCCTTGCACAAATCAAGTTTCCATCCATATAGCCATTTTCCCCCTTAGCGGAGTGCATCTGGTGCAAAATTTCATGAGTAACATAGATATTATCTGAAATTGCCCTAGAAGGGATAAAACACTCTCTGATAAGGGTTAATGAGGTAATTAAGAAGTGGCTTGAGGTGATTGACATGGCATTTAGCAATAATCTTATAGACGACTGTGCATAAACTAATGGGTCGAAACTGGCTTAACTCCACTGGGTGTTTAACTAATACAGCCCAACTCCTTCGGTTGGGCTCCAAGGTAGGCCCATATTTTGGGACTGTTAGTCCAGTTGTATTCTCCCCTAGTTAATCATTGAAGAGCCTGTTATAGGGAGAGTATTTCTTCAAATTTTGTTGGAGATTTGGTTGCTTGAATTTGTGGATCGCATGGCAAGCTTGTGTGGAAGATATTTTCCAGATTTTTGGTGGGCCCCATGGTCAGTTGCATGGAGATTTTCTTTCCAAGGGATCGAACTGTCAAGAAGAGCTGCCAAAGAGATAATTTCAGATTCAATTTTTGTCTTTGTGCGGGGGACTTAAGTAGTCAGATTTAGTTTCTATTTTATTGATTAGTTTCTAATTCTAGGACTCTTTATTTTGTTGACTAATGGGATTGGATTTACTTTGTAATTAGTTTCTAATTAGGACAAAGTCTAGTATGTAAAGGATTTCCTTTCCATGCAAGGAAGGAGGCTGCAGTCAATTGATATTATAAATAAAGGCAGGAGGCTGTATTCAGCAGCCAACAATTTTGATGAGAATAGGTGAGATGCCTGGAGAGAGAGAGAGAGAGAGAGAGAGAGAGAGAGAGAGAGAGAGAGAGAGAGAGAGAGAGTAGGCATCTCACCTACTAGGTCTCTCACCTACTCAGGAATCTCTCCTAAGATCCTAAGCATGTGATGAATAGTGGGGAACCATTGGACGGAGCTAACGACATCGGGTCCTACAATATGCTAGTTAGACTGATAGTTTCTTTCTTTTTACTAAAATCTGAGATATTTTCTTAAGATTTTGTTTTCTTCTATAAAATCTGACCCTTAGATCGTGGATTGGATCTAAGAATTCTGAACCATCATATCTGAATCCTCTCATCCCATCTCATCGGTGTGCCCATTGATGGATCTGATCGACCTATATCAGTTTGGTATTAGAGCCAAACTTGAAGCTTTTCATCATGGAAGTTGATCTATCCATCTATGACTTATTTCTTTTGATGAAAGATGATATTTATCAGTCCAATATGCAAGACCTTAGGGCTACTTTTCGGAATTTAGAGTGGGCATTATAGAGAGGCCACTAAAGAGTTCCATAAAATAAGTGACGTTATATTTGAATTACTGAAGAATCACTAGAAGTGGATGAACTTCAAGAGAAGGCCATGATTGAGATTGAAGCTGAAGAATTGATCGATGGTCCAATTGATGTTGTGTGGGCCAAATAACGGATTCTAATTGAGGAAACACAATTTGAAGAGATCAAGACCATTGATTTCCTTCTTCCTCCACAAATATTGAATGTGATGGAGGACAAATGTTGCTGATTTTATTTGCGATGCGTAGGATCATCATTGTATCAGTTAATCGCCAAAAATTAGGATAGAATGCCTGAGTGATCTAACTGATCACACAAGCCCTTTATTTATAATAAGCAAAAGGGAGTCATGAAAGAACTATAAGTTATGCTATATACCCTATTTACAACTATGACCCCCATCAAGTTATACCCCAATTACAACTATGATCCCCATCCAACCACCCCACTCTAAATAGGGTTGGTGGAAGGGGGAAAGTACCCTAATGCCCCTGCGGCACACTTAAACATATATTCTAACACTCCCCCTCAAGTTGGTGTATAAATATACACATGCCCAACTTGAGTAAACTAGGATGAAACACCTTCCTGACTAACCCTTTAGTGAACACATCAGCTAATTGATCACCAGACTTCACAGAGGGAATACAAATTAAACCAACATCCAACTTTTCTTTGATGAAGTGTCTGTCAATCTCCACTTGTTTGTTACGGCCATGCTATACTAGATTATGAACAATGCTGATAGCGGCTTTCTTATCATAGTAGAGCATAATAAGAAGATGAACAAGTACACCAATATCATCTAACAACATGTGTAACCACAACAACTCATAAATCCCTTGTGCCATAGCATTAAACTCTGCTTGAGCATTGGACTTAGCCACCACATTTTCCTTTCTTCTGTTTCAGGTGACAAGATTCCTAACCACAAAGGTACAATAATCTAAGATGGACTTTTTGTCAGGTGAACCAGCCCAATCAACATCTATACAGACTTCAACTCTGAAATAATCATGAGGAGATAAAAGGATCCCTTTTCCTGGACCTGACTTCAAGTACCTCAAGATATGTGTAACTGCCTCAATGTGGGAAGAATAAAGATCATACATAAACTGACTTACCAAGTTAACAGCCATGGCAATATTAGGCCGTGTGTGGGAGAGATAGATCAGCTTTCCAACCAACCGTTGATAACGGCCTTTGTCCACTGATTCACTCTCTTTTTCCTTGAGCCGAGTATAAGCTTCCATGGGAGTATCAGAAGGATGACAACTCAACAATCCGGCTTCAGATAATAGATCAAGGATGTTTTTCCTTTGAGAAAGAAAGAAAGATGCCTTTAGAAGATCGAGCAACTTCAATCCAAAGAAAATACCTTAGTTTTCCAAGATCTTTTATCTCAAACTCTCGACCAAGAAAGCTCTTGAGACGACCAATCTCAACACTGTCGTTTCCTGTTACCACAAAATGTCATCAACATAGACAATGAGCACGGTAACTTTATCAACATCCTCTTAATGAACAATGTGTGGTCAACATTACTCTGTCTGTAACCATAATTAGCAAATTTGGATTTGGGAATTATTCGGAATAATTCGATTGTTTAATTTAGGAATTCGGTCAAAAAAGCGGGTAAAATAAAATCCGGTTTCGGATTTGGATTCGGGAATTATTCTTCTACAAAAATAAAAGCCTAGCAAAAAATTTGGATATTATTTTTATAATTTATTGTATATGTTTTATATTATTAAGCAATTAAATTGATCTCTTCCCATTTTTCCTATTTGTTGAAAAAACCCAGCCCAACCCTATGCCCCATTAACTCAGCACATAATTGGAGTCCCTACTCCCTACTAAGCCCTATAGAGCTCAACCCAACCCAGCCCTAGATCGACCCTGGTTGGGCGGAATTGGCCCTGATCAACTCTAGTAACCCGTTATATTTTGCTCTAGCCGATCAAACTTTAGCAACCCTTTACAACGCCATCCCTTGGAGAATGCCAATATTATAGGGACACCCCCCTCTTTCACCAAATTGGACTCAGACCCCTTATCGTCAGTCTTTGTTGAGTGATGTTGTGATATGACAATTTTGCCCTTATGAATAAAACACTCTTATTATACTATTCCAAAAATACCCTTTAATCACCCTTATCACTTTCTCTCCCTCATTCCTTTTCCGTACACCTCAACCTGTGAGTCCGATGAGATCCTAACTATCTGAGTTGCTATCGCCGACGAGTTGTGCTCATTCCGTTGACGGCGAATGGTGCTCTTCCCATCGCTGCATCCAATGGTGCCTCAGCTGGGCCTTGATAGAAACCATTCCCAAAAGGGTTGGTAGCAGTTGCAGCCAAGAGAACCTGAATTCCTCATGTGTCCATACTGAAGCTCTCGACGATGACATCTGCGGCGGTCATAACTACATTAACGCGTTTCTATGATCGGCTCCAGTTGCGAGCTGCAAGACTTGGCTCCTAGTGAGGGACTTGCCCAATGAGTAATTCTCGTCGAGGATCTGATTACCCATTTGGAGAGAAAGGGTAGAGGGCTTCTTGTTCTTGGAGTTGAGGTGGTAGTACTTGTCTGTGATCTTCCACCAAGTGAGAACACAGGGTTGGGGTTGGGTCTTCAATGAAGCTTGTGAGGATGATATGAGGGAAGAGATGAAATCTGAGATAGGGTCTGGCCGAGCAAGGGAAAGTATCATAGGTTTGCGTGGGTTGGTAAAGAAGCACATTATCTGCCATATGAAAATTCACTCTGGTAAAAATAATGAAAGCTTAAGCACCGTGATAGGAAATATTTTTTTTTTTAATTGAGCACTTCAATCTGAAAGAAACATCATTCAAAATCAATCTGCCATGGATCGGAAGGAATGTACAACGGAGGACTGTTGATACCTCAAACCAAATAGGTGGATCTGGAGTGGCTGGATTGTCTTCATTTCCTTTGTTTCGCCATCTATATCACCATCATGTGGAATAATATGATGAAACTCCATTCCAGAAGGAATAATCTGTAAATAAGGATAAGAAATTATTTTATGAGAAAGCCATCCAGTGAAAGTGCTCTTACAACTTGACCAGTTGTCATCAAATATGCAATTAATTGAAGCTTTCTTTAAATTCACCAAGTAACCTCCATGGGAACCATAAATAATTCAATAAACATTTAGTACTTACAACCATATGAGGCATGAAGCTATTGTGGATCGATGCGATTTCACCGCCGGCAAGTCCATTGAAGAGCCCATCCAGGTCTCCATCGCCGGTATTTGGATCGATGAGGCCAGATCTGTCGGTGGCGGATATGGAGCAGAGGCGGCGGCGGCGGCGGCGGTGGAGGAGGAGGACGTGAGGGAGAAGGCTTGGCGCCTTCACCGGAAGGGGTTGCAGCCGCCAATCGATCAGGTATAAGGGATCTTCTTCTCCGACTTTATTCTCCAACTCAGTGACTCACGCGATCGGATTGAGTTGAGTTTCATTTTTCAATCGATTTTGGGAATACAACCATTAAGGGCAATTTCGGTATTTCCCTACTTTTAAGGGCAAAATGGTATTTGAGAAAAATTTGAATTGCTGATGTCAGCATTTTTCTTATATTTTGTGACGATGACTGACGGCAAAGGGTCCGAGTCCAATTTGGTGAAAGAGAGGGGGTGTCCCTCTAATATTGGCATTCTCCAAGGGCTGGCGTTGTAAATTACCCATAAAAAAAAATAAAGAGTATTAAAAAAGGGAATTCCAAGAACACTTCAAAGTTCTATATCGCTCGTTGGCCCTCGCTGACTCCGATACGCTGTCTAGGATATTTAGGTGTGACCGTGTGATGTTATCTTTCGTGTTTGATATATGGACATTTAACATTAGACTGAGTTTCCGACCAATTAAAAAGACCAAACTTTCTCCTATCTTGGAAGAGTCTTTTATTCTCTTCTTTAGATCTCTATTCCCTTCGTTCTCTCTCTCTCTTTGCCTCTCTCCCACATAGGTTCTTCTGCTTCTGATTCTGATACAGAAACTTGAGACATTCACAGTACTCCTTGAATGGATGCAAACAGAAAACAAGCTACGAAGCTTTGGGAGCAGGTTGCAAAGCAATAACAGGCATTGAACCGTAATCTTATCTTTACTTTAATTCACCGTTACCATAATCATTTTGAGTTACTAATTTTGAGAGATCGCCATTCATTGAGATTTTTTCCTCTGAAGAAATTTTATAAGTTTGAAATAAAACGACCATGGCGGTTAGTTGTCTACGTGTACGATCAGGTTTCTGGTTTTCTGCAGCTCATTCATTTTATTTGTTTTTTTTTTAATAGCTTAGGTTTAGGGTTAGGGATTGTTACATTGGAATTTGTAGTTTGAGGTAAGGGTTTTGGTGTCGATCTTGTGATAGGACGATTGAAGATGGAAAATCCTATTTGTTCGATTTTTTTTCTTTTTTGGGAGTGGGTTTAGCAGAACCGAATAATTTGGTTTTAATTCGGTTAGGCTGATTTTTTCGCCTTTTTAAAACCAAATTAGAAAAAGTCGTGACTTTTACCCTTTTTTATTTTTTATTCGGATTCGGTCAGAATCTTTCATATTATTCGAAAAAATTCTATTCGGACAAATAATTCGCGAATAATTTGGCGAATTTAACAACTAGGACTGTAACTCACAGAGACCATTGCCATGTGAAACCTTCCAAATCATGCCTGAGGTGACGTTTTAACACATAGAGAGCACGCTTCGACTTGCAGACCTTGCCCTAAGTTTCTTTACTGGAGAATCCTGGTGGAATATCCATGTCAACTTCCTTTTCGAGCTCTGCATGAAGGAAATCATTCTTAACGTCAAGTTGTTGGAGATCCCATCTTAGATTTACAACACATGAGAGTAAAATTCGCTCAAAAGTCAACTTAGCAACCGGTGCAAACGTCTCTTGATAGTCAATTCCATATGTCTGAGTGAACCCTTTAACCACAAGCATAACTTTGTACCTGTCCACTGAGCCGTCCAATTTTTGCTTTACCACAAACACCCATTTTTTTTGGGTGAATAAATAACTTATTACCAAAGAGAAGAATATGCATACACGCCCCTTATGGGGAGGGAGAAGAAAAGAAACCCTTAGCCCTCACGAGGAGGGAAGTGTCCTAAAAACAGAGCTGAGAAGCTCCCAGGAATCAACAATGTGACAATTTCTAGGGGAAGGGAGACAAGTGATAGCAACTTAAGAGATCTTTGCTTTAACATCAGAAAATATGGAGCTCCAAATCTTTTCCAAAGACCGAGAGTTGGAGGTCCATTTTCTATGATTGCTCTCCATCTAGATTTGGTTGATTGAAGCACAAAAAGCAAGGTTGGCAATTAGATTGCAGATAGTCTTCCCTTGGAATGTCATGTCGATCTAGATCCACTCCTTATGAAAAGGGAGAATTCTTCTTCTCACGGGCCAGCATTTGGATAGGACAAAACTCCAGATGGAGACGGAGACGGGGCAAGAAAAAAAGAGATAATCAATGTCTTCAGGCTCAAAACTGTAAAGATAGCATGTTGGGGACACTGGTATACTTCTCTGGATGAGGAAGGCTTGCGTAGGAAGGCATTTCATGAAGACTCTCCATGCTGTGAAGCTTTGTCTGGGGATATAATGCTTGAACCAAATAAGCCTATGCCATGGGGGCTGGATTCCTATGCAATCTGATATGGTCCCAAGCAAACTTGATACTGAAGAGCCCATTTGAGGAGTGGAGCCAAACGATTGAATCATTTCTTGGGTGACCTCTAAGAGGATAGCGGGCAAACTATCCCAGATCTCAGCAATTTGAGGAGAGGAAGGGGCTGGTGGGGTCCAGACTCCGGAGGATAATATGTTAGCAACCCTATCTTGCCTAGACAACCCGGAGCTGTAGATGCTATGAGCAGAGAGCACTTTCAAGAGGATTCCCATAGGATGCCAAGGGTCATACCAGAGTAGGATGGAAGAGCCGTCCCCTATGCTAAAGGAGATGGATCTAGAAGCAATGGCTCTAAGAGAGAAGATCTTGCATCACACCTAGGAGGGGTCTGAGGAATATTCATGGTCTAAAAGGAGCCTTGCTTAATTATATGAGAGTACACCCAATCCACCCAGATGCATTTCTTTTTGGAAGCCACTTTCCAGATGAGCTTTAAGATTCCTGCATTATTGACATCCTTGATTCGCCTAAGACCGAGGCCCCCTTCATTTTTGGGAAGGCATGCCGCGGCCCAACTGATGGGGCGAAGGAATCTAGAAGATTCACATCCTTTCCATAGGAAGGCAACAAAGATGGATTCCATTTTAGAGATAATGGTCTTGGGCAGCCCATAGATTCTATACCAATAGATAAAAGAGGTTTGGAGGATAGCTCTAACAAGCACAAGCTGCTCCCGCAAGGGATAAGAGCTTTCCTTTCCAAAGTTGATGGCGTTTCCTAATGAGATCCAACATAGGAGTGCAGTGGTGGGCAGTAAGCTTCCCAGGAATAAAAGGAAGCCCTAGAAACCTTATCGGTAGAGAACCCAAAGCAAACCCAGTCTTCTTAAGGAGGGAGAGCTTCACGTCTTCAGTGATACCCGAAAGGAGGAGGGATTTTCTCGGGTTAATGAGAAGGCCAGACATCCTAGCAAAGAGATCCAGACAATGCATAATAGCATCTAATGAGGGACAATCTGCTTTGGAGAAGATCATCAGATCATCCGTAAAGGCAAGGTGAGTCAGCTTGAGAGCTCAGCATTTGGGGATAGGAGAAATGAGCTTCTGATTAGTGGCCGACTGCAAACTTCTAGAGAGGACTTCTATAGCAAGACAAAAGATGTAAGGCGATAGGGGGCAGCCTTGCCTTATTCGTGCAGAGGGGAAAAATAGCCCGCCGGACTACCACTAACCAAAACAGAGAACATGGGCGAAGCAATGCAGTGGCAGATCCAATTGGTGAAGGTAGGTGGGAAACCCATCTGGGTGAGGACCGAAATGATAAAATCCCACCGAAGAGAGTCAAAAGCCTTATGGATGTCAATCTTCATGAGGGCAGCTGAGGAATGGCCTTTTCTGTCAAACCCTCGCACAATCTTGTGGCAAAGGAGGATGTTGTCAGCAATGCTTCTTCCCGGAATGAATGCTGATTGGTTCTCACTGACAAGAGAGTCAACCACAACCTTAATGCAGATGGCAAAGATTTTAGCTATGAACTTGTACAAAAGATTGCATAGGGAAATCGCCTGAAGTCGTTTATAGAGCTTGCTCCCTCAATCTTAGGACTAAGGCAGAGAAAAGTGTGACTGATACCCTTGATTTGGCTCGGGTTGAAAAAGAAGCTCTTTACAACTTTAATCAAAACCTCTTTAATGATGTCCTAAGCTGAGGTGAGAAATCCCATACTGAAGCCATCCGGGCCAGGAGCTTTGCTAGCTTTGTGGGAGAGAATAGTCTTTGAGATTTCCTCATCTAAGGGGATTGACCAAAGCATATGGGCCATACTGGTAGGGATGAACTTGTTGAGGAGTCCAACAGGAATGGGGGTACCCGGGAGGGAGGGAGAGGGGATTGAACAACTTCTTGAAATGGTCCACGACCACCTCTTTTATTTTTTCCGCTTTGTCGACTTGGATACCCTCATAATTGGTAAGCTTGAGGATGGAGTTGAAGTTATTCCTGGCTTTGAGAGAGCGATGAAAATAGGAGGAATTCAAATCCCCTAACTCCAACCAATTAATTTTGGACTTTTGCTTCAGGAAACTTCCTCATTAGCCAATAAGCAGGCAAGCTTTGCAGATTCAGATTTCTCCTCCTCAGCAAGGGAAATGTTCAGGTGATCAGCTTGAATCTGAATCTGAATCTGAATCTGAATGGAGGTGAGATTATTCCTGCATTCAGCAACAAGAGAAGAAATGTTCCTGAAGGTATTAGTATTCCAAAGCTTTACACCCACAAACACCCATTTACACCCAACTGGTCTCTTTCCAGGAGGAAGAGTCCTAAGTTCCCATGTATCATTCTTTTTTAGGGCTCCCATTTCTTCGACCATTGCTACCTTCCTTCCATTTTCCATCTACAAGCGCTTCCTACCAATTCTGGGGGAACACGATCAGAAGAAAGCCAGGACACAGATGCACGATAGGAGGGAGAAAGGGAATCATAAGAGACAATGTGAGATATGGGGTGTTGAGTACAAGTCCTAACACCTTTCCTTAGAGCAATAGGTTGGGTAGAAGGAATTGTACCTGATGACGTGTTAGGCTTAGTGGGCTCTGGATCTAGAGCTGGTGAAGGATGTGTAAATGTGCTATAGTAGTGGTGGTGGTCTGGAGTTGCTTGTTTCTGGTGTGGCCCCTATGATACACCTAAAGAGTGGAATTATCAATGTGCTAATGAAATTCTCTAATAGTACGTTGGACAGGAGTCATCTCCCCTTAAGCTGGAATAGTGCTCTCTGTCTCACCCTGAGCTAGAACATTAATTTCTATCCCCTCACTCTCTTCAAAGGAGGATGGTGGATACACTGGTGGAGCAAGTAGATTTGGCAAATCCGGAGTGACCTCTTCACTATCAATACTTGACTCCCCCTAAAGAGGTGGCGAGTAGTAACCGACAGACTCATGAAACACAACATCCATGGTGACTATAGTATGCCGAGTAGGAGGATGGTAACAATTGTATCATATTTCTGTGTGGGGAAATAACCTAGAAAGATACACTTGATACTATAAGGTTCTAATTTCCCTGGTGAGTGGTGATCCCGAGCATAGCAAGCACACCCAAATATTTTGGGAGGAACCAAGAAAGATGAATCCCATTTAGAACATCCAGGTGTCCGGGAATCAAGGACTCGAGTTGGCATGTGGTTGATAAAGTAGGCAGCAATGAGGGTAGCTTCACTCCAGTATTGAGATGGGACCTGTCTGGAAAATGTCATTGCGGGGGCAATGTGTAGTAAATGCCGGTTCTTACATTCAGCCACTCCATTCTGAGTTAGAATACCAACGTAGCTAGTCTGATGTATAATCCCATAATCAGCAAGGTACTTTTGAAACTGGCCCTCCATGCACTCCGTTACATTATCACTTTAAAGAATTTTCAGAGTAGCATTGAGTTGTGTCTGAATCATCTTATGGAAGGGCTGAAAACAACTGAACACCTCACTTTTGTGTTGCATTATATACACCCACGTTGTGCGTAAGTAACAATCAATAAAAGACACAAACCATCGTTTGCCAGTAATAGATGTTCGGCAAGATAGACCCCAAATATTAGAGTGAACCAAATGGAAAATTGAAGAACTATTTAATGGAAAATAACTAGAATGAGTTTGTTTATCCAGAGTGCAAGATTAACAAAAAAAAAAAAATATCCCTATTACATGGCTTAACTAATTGTTGAAATAAGAGATAATATCCCAAGTGGAGGGTGTCCTAAACGACAATGCCATTGTTGCATATAAGAGGAAATAGTATTGCTGATGAGGAGTGGTAGAAACCGCATCTGTAGGGAGATAACCATCATTTGGCAAATAGAGACCGCCCTACACCTTACCACATCCAATCGTCTTTCCTGTTACCAAATCTTAAAAAATGAAGTGGGAAGGAAAAAATGTTACTTTACAGTTTAAGTCGCTAGTAAGGCTACTAATGGATAGCAGGTTAGTAGTAAAATTTGGGATGTGTAAAACTAAATTTAATGTGAGAGAAGAACATTGAATAAAACCCTTTCCAGAGACAGAAGATAGGGTGCCATCTGCGACCTAATCTTTCTCTCTGCCTGAGATGGGTAAATACTGGTGAAAAAGGTCGTATGAACCAGCCATATGATCAGTGGCACCGGAGTCAATGATAGGATTGAAGACTACCGATGCACAGTGGCCACCAAACAAGATACTTGATTAGGCGAGGTTGGAACCTGAGGGGACTGAATTGGTAGGAGTTGATGAATTGGAAGCCTTGAGCATGCGCCTGAAAGCCTGGAGTTTTTCCTGGGAGAGACCAGTATCAGTTGTAGATGGTTTGTCCATAGTTTTAGCTTGGTTAGCCTTGTTCTTGGATTTACCTCGAGCACGCTTGGCTTCAAAATCAGCTGGTTTCCCTTGAAGCTCCCAACATGTTGCTTTGATATGGTATGGTTTGTTGCAATGTTCACATTTTACCACCTCCGTTGTAGTGTCACAAGTACAGGTTGTTCCCTCAGCCTTAGTGGAACCAGTCTGACGGGCTGATTTTTTAGCAGTAAGAGGATGAACCATAGAGTTACGATGACACTCCTCTATATGAACTAGGGCAAAGGACTGTTCTAGAGTAGGGAAGGGAGATCTGCTCAGCAAGGTTTAAGATCTCGATCTCGCCCCTAATCTCGCTAAGCCAAAAAAGAGAGATCTGGTGAGATCTCGCCGAGATCTTGCATTTTTTCCTGGTCGACTCGGTGGTTGGTCTCAGTGGCCATATGGACATCATAGCCCTTGAAATTTGCCATTTACCCTATTTTAGGCTTTCTAAACACAGTGGAAACATCAGTTTTTTTAAAAATCAAACCTAAAATGATACTTTGATTTTATACCCTATGTAAGTAGTCTCCAACTCTTCGGACCCTAGGTTAGTATACTCTATTCCACAATCTACATTCCACATAGGACACAACATCTAATACTTTTAAAAGTTAGAACACATAATAATCATAAGAATTTAAAAGACATCATAGACAATTACTTAATTGTTTAACATTTAACATTGATGACTGATGAGTGATGACTAGTGAGTCAAATTCACATACATTGAATGACATAAGATAAGCAACAAAACTACGTAGGTACAATACATATTACATAACACATGTAGATATATTACATGTAGTGTAGAAGTTTGGCAGGAAAAAGCACCAAAATACCATCAACAACATGTTTCTTCCAAGTGTAGCGAGAGAGGTGAGTTCTGAGCTATTTCTCGACGAGATGGGGTCGAGAACTCGAGATTTGACAAGATTTAGCTGAGATAGCCATCTCGTCTCGGAAATTCTAAAAGAGAGATATTAGAGAGATGTTGCCGAGATCTTAAACCATGTTGCTCAGTACCTGGATATGAATTTGATCATACTCAAACGTTCAAACCAGCCAAGAAATCATACATCTTGATTTTGTCCACGTGCTTTGTGTAGGGAGCAATGTCCTCAACAGTTGAAGGGTGATAATATTCAAAGTGATCAGGCTCATAATACAGAGTGCTAAGTTTAGCATAGTATTTGGACACAGATAGATCCTGCTGAGTAGTGTTACGAACCTTCTTGCGAAGGTCAAATACCTGAGCATCTTGCCTATCCGTCCATGGGTTCCTACGAAGCATCCCAAATCTGAGCAGCAATTTCTAACAACAAGAACCCTTTAGAAATAGAGGAAAGACATTGCCAGAGAGTTATTGGTAATCCATTTGTCCTGGGCAATACCTTATATAGAGGGTTCTTTGATTTTCCTGTGATATGTCTAGTGAGACCTCTGATGGCAATGGTAAGTTAAGTAGATCTGGACCACATGAGATAACTAGTTCCCTTCAATTTCATAGAGCTAGTGCCAAAAGGCATGCATTCATTGCAACCTTGCCCATTAGATTTTGAGGATGTAGTAGTTACTTCAGATGTGATGGCACCAAGGAGAAATCGACGATGAGCAGGAGAAATATCAAAACTTCAAAATCAGCCGTTAGAAAGAGACCAGGCTTGGATCAAATTTCCCTATAGGGGTAATAAGGCACTCCTCCAAATATTGTCTGATTCTGATGAAGAACCTGTGAGATATGAACAATTAGGGTTTTGGGAGAAAACCCTAAATTTTCAAGAAGATGAGGATCACATACACACAACCTTGGCAGATAGGGCCACAAGGCTGGTCAATCTCCTCTGAGGGGTGAGGAAGGTTTCTTCCAAATATCACTTTATTCTGAGGGATGGAACCCAAAAATCGATGGGACCAGGGTTTTGGAGAGAACCCTGAAGTCACATATGGGTATGGTCTTCAATCCTGTAAGCAATAATGGATACTTCTTCAAGGTGCAATGCTTGATCTCCAAGAGGAGGTTTGATCTTAACAGAAGAAAGAATCAAACCTTAAAAAAGGGAAGAATCGAGAATCGTAGGGTAGGGAAAAGTAGTACTCCAATCACTCACTCCCAAAGTTTTAAGGTTTAAAACACTGTGGTAATGTGTAGGACAACAACTAGATTCTTATGAATCACCTCATTCATGTTGTCTTGAGGGGAATTAGGGAGACAAAGGAAGAGAAGAAGAGAAAGGGAAGGTTGAAAAAAAGAAAAAAACTAGATTAGAAAAGTGGATCTGATATCATGTTAACTACCAAATTAGGGTAGAATGCTTGGGTGATCTAACTGATCACACAAGCCCTTTATTTATAATAAGCAGAAGAGAGTCGTAAAACAACTACTAGTTATACCCCAATTACAACTATGACGGTATGACCCCCATCCAGCCGCCCACTCTAAATAGGGTTGGTGGAAGGGGGAAAGTACCCTAGTGCCCCTTCGGCAAATATATATTCTAACATTTTCAAAATGGATGATCGAGGATGCCAATTGAGTGATGGTGGTGCTGTGGCACTACAAGACTTGAGGATGAGTCTTTTTTAATAAGGAGAGAATAATGAAGGCGTAGTTATCACGGCGTCTGAGCGACCTAAGACGTTGGAAGGGGCTTGGATGGAAGGTGACACCAACAAAGTGCCCACCTACACGACCAAGGCGACCCTAATTGTCAAGGCGTCTTAATGCCTAGGTGACGCCTTGACAACTATGAATGCATGCCTTGCTTAAATTTTGTACTGGTCGTGGGTTGTAATTGTTAGTCTTTGAGTCAGGTTAGGAAATTTAGATTCTAGAATCCTTAGGTGTTCAAGAGTCCTAGTCAAGAAAGTCCAGAACTCTAGATATTAGAAGTTGAGTCCGAGTCAAGAAAGTCTAGATATTAGAAGTTAGAGTTGATATAGAAGGATTTTTTTTTTTCTATAAATAAGCATTGTACCCCCTTATGATTATGGAGTTGAATGGATTAGTTTTGGGTTGTTGATGATTGCCTTGCTGGCTTCTCTCTCTCTCTCCCTCTCTCTCCTTTTATCTGACGAGAAATTTCTCTCTTCCTCCCAGTCACACCTTAGTCTACTTTCCTATTTTCACTCACTTGCAAGCTGTCTCTATCTCTCCTTCCTTTCATCCAATCGATTCCTTGAACAACATGATAGTTTGTCTCTCCTCCCTTCTCTATCGATCTCACATACTTTCTTATTACTAAATCAGAAATATTATCTTAAGATTCTGTTATCATCTTCTACTAAATCTTTAGATTGAGGTTATATCTGAGCAATCTTATTCATCAGATCTGAATCCTCTCATCCTATCTCATCAGTGGCCCCATTACCCGCAGGTCAATTGGATCTGATCTGCATCACCACTAGCTCTGGACGCTTACTTGCTGCTGTGTGACAGTTATAATGGCCGTGTGGGAAAGTGTTCATTCTGCGGTCGTGGAGGGACCTGCCCCCTTTAAAAGTTCAAGTTTAGCAGTTAGTTCTCAATTCTTATTTATACTTTCGGTTTTCGAGTCTTTTATAGAATTTGCTTTTACGAGGTACTAGACGAAAGAAAACGATCTTAGAAGGGATATAATGAAATTCCTTAATTGGTTCTCGTTCTTTCTGAAGGATGATTTTAGATCTCATAGATTTATTTCCTTTATATGTTAATGCTTTTTACGTTGAAGTTTTTGCATGAGTTCTTGTCAGGTATACATGTACTCTTACAAGGTTAGTTATAACTTATGTTTGGATTTTTTTTTTGGTTAAAAATGTTTTGATTAATTATGATCATGTATTGTCTTCAGTTATTGTTCTGAAACAAGTGGACTTGGTAGAACTGAAATCAACTTACTGGTATTTATTTAAGTTAACCAGCTTTGGCTTTGATTGGATTATGAAATTTCACTCTCCTGTTGTTCTTAGGCCCTATCAATCTGGTTGGATGACACTGCGACTACAATTGCACTATGGCTTCAAGTATGTTGACTGGAGACCGAAGGTACATCTATTTATCGACCCTGCTGTGTTTTCTCTGATGTTCAGTTTGCATTAGTGGTTTTGCTTTCTCTACGATTACTGATCAAAAGTTCATCTAAGTTTGTAACTTTGCATCTGCCATCTAAAGACTAACTGCTTTCAGAGTCGGAGTGCTTTATTTTTTGAATTGTATCTATGATATGTTTTCTTCATTTCTGTGATGCATTGGCCTAATTCTATTCTCCCCCCTCCCCCCTCCCCCCTCCCC
>NC_056561.1:38720404-38731460 GCF_013358625.1 Macadamia integrifolia | reverse complement strand
CCCTCCACCCTCCAAACAAACAAAAAAGAAAAATGGGAGCCTACTTCTTTGTTTTAACATTATTGACCGTGAGTTTATATTCTGAACAAATACACTTAGCTCTTCCTTCATCTTAACATTCTTGAGAGGAAATGTATCGCTGACCTAATATTTCTTTCCATTGCTTTGTGTCTTGAGATCCATCATTAGGTTCTTAAGTTATTTTTTCTCATACCTATCATTCTGAGGACATTTTCATCCATTTTTGTATAATTTTTTTTATTATTTATGTAGGTGGGGTTCTGCACGAAGAGGGGGCATGACTGTTTTGGGGAAAGTTACTGTCCCAAAGCCTGTTAATCTACCCAGTCAAAGGTATTAGAGTAATGCTTCTTCCTGCTGTTGATTGGCTCCGTTTCTTTTTCTACTGAATTTCCCCCTTCTTCTGTGTTTTTGCAAGGTTGGAGAACCATGGTCTTGACCCAAATGTCGAAATAGTTCCAAAGTGAGTCCATACCTATCTTACTCCTGGCATTCTCTTATTATTTTTGTATTTTCTGTATATTTTTCCCTCTATATCCATGTTAGGTTTATGTGAGTTACTTCTTTCTTCAGTAATTTAGCTTGAACGTAGATTTGTGTGAGTTAAATGGTGAAAATAAGCCAAACAACTCTCTCTATCTCTTTCTCATATGGCCATATGACAGATTCTGGTGCACTTTTTAGGGGCACACTAAGCTGGGGCAACTGTTCTTCTTCTTCTGCACCAAATACATTGGGTTCTTTGGCATTGTCACCTCGTAGTTCTGATGGAGTTGCTGGTTCACCAAGTTGGTTTAATGGTCGCCCTTCATCTGGTGGAAATAGCACTCGGCCATCTACAGCTGGTAGTGATAGATCACATGAACCTGCGCCTAATGCTTGGGGTCCAAATTCTAGACCATCGTCATCATCTGGGGCATTGGCATCAAATCAGACATCGATGGCGACAACGCGTCCTCGTAGTGCTGAAACAAGACCTGGTAGCGGTCAGCTATCTCGGTTTGCTGAGCCCAGTTCTGAAAATTCTGTTGCATGGGGTGCAATGGGGACTGCAGAAAAATTGGTATTTGTCTTGTGGTTGAATTAACTCTTCAATTTCTAAATTTTAACTGCAAAGGAATCTGAAAAAAGAAGTGTGTTAACTGTGAATACATTGAATTGATTTCCTTCTCTAAATTTGTTAGGTATATGTTAATGTTGATGATCTTGCTTGTTTTAGTTATATTTTATCCAGCTTGTATCATAGTTTGCGTCACTTTTGCACTATGTCCTTATGGCCTGATCTACTTTAGTCATTTCATTATTTTACATGCAGGGGGCTGCATCCTCCAAGGTTAACAGGTTCACTCTGAGCTCTGGTGATTTTCCAACTCTTGGTTCTGAAAAGAACAGCGAGTGTCCTGGACAAAAAGGTATGTATTTTCTCTATTTTTTGCGGTATTTATGAAATTTCTTCTTGATTGTTAAACCTATAAAATAGGTTTGGAGTCATATTGACTGAGCAGAAGGATATTTTTTAATTATCTTTGTCTGTGCTATTTGCAACACTGATTTTAGAAAGTGTTGGAGATTCACATTGGGCATTCGGTATTGTAGCTATGATGGGGAAACTGGAATTTTTATATTAGTATTACTACCATGGAGGTGGTTGTTTGTCACAAAGTTTGGGAACTTTGTCTTTATCAGATCATTTGGCAAATGTGGGTCAATAACTTGCTCTCTCACTGATCAGATTCCAGCTGAAAACTAGTTTGGGAAGTGCCTCAAAAGCAAGTTCAAATTGATGGAAAGCTACAGAAATGCAATCAGATCCATTAGTGTACTGGAATTTTGTTGTTCAGACCTTTAAGATAAAATTTCCTGCATGAGCAGTTTCCCATGCCATTCCCACACTGACAACTTTTTACCTTGTGGACTGATCATTTGGCATTTTCCATGATTGGTTAGGTTGGGAACAAATTGGATATTCCCCATGTCATATTCAGTTTCCTATGCCATTCCCACACTGGCAACATTTCTACCTTGTGGACTGATCATTTGGCATTTTCCACGATTGGATAGGCGGGGAACACATCGGATAGGCCCCATGTCAAATTCGGTCCATCTCAATCATGTGGTCTACCTTGTTTGTGTCTTTTTACCCCTAGTTGTGAGGTTCTCAACAATAACAACTCAGCCTTGTCCCAACTAAAATGGTATCGGCTACATGGATCCTTGCCCTCCAATAAGCTTTAGTCTAGGTCATACTTGAAACAAGACCCAAGCTATGCATGTTTTTCCTCACCACTTCCCCAAGGATCATTTTAGGTCTACCCCTGACTCTTTTAGTTTCTTCAATTTGAATAAAATCACTCCTTCGTACTAGAACATCCATAGACCTCTATTGAACATGGCCAGGTCACCTCAAATGACTTTCTCATCGCTTATCATGTATTGGAGCTACTACCAAATCAACTCTAATATAATCATTCCTTACTTTATCTTTCCTAGTTTTGCGCCAATCCATCTCAACATCGTCATCTCTGTTATATTGAGTTTATCTACATGATGTTTCTTAGCTGTCTAACATTCCGCATCATACATCAAAGCCAGTCGTATGACTACAACAACAACAAACTAAACCTTAACCCAACTTAATGGGGTTGGCTACATGTATCCCCAAAAAAAGTAGGAAAAGTTGTGGTCTAAACGTAGAAAGGGGGAATGAAGAGATGCATACAGAGGGGGGATGCGAAGAGAAGTGCAAATGAAAATCAATGAAAAGAGCAAATGAATGAGCAAACAGGCACGATCCAGCAAGTCAGGAGAATATCGCTAAATGGGATCGACAACTCAAATGGATCCTTGCTCTCTAATAGGCTCTATCCGAGGTCATATTTGTTACAAGACCCAAGCTATGCATATCATTTCTCATAACTTCTCCTATGGTTATTTTAGACATGCCCCTAGTTCTTTTAGCTCCATCAATCGGCATCATATCACTACTTAGTGGGGCGTCCCTAGGCCTTCGTTGAACATGACCATGCCATCTCAAACGAAACGACCATACTATCTCAAACGACTTTCTTAGAGTTTGTCATTGATTGGGGCAACTCCCAGGTCAGCTCTAATACTAACATCATCATCTCCACTACACAAAGCTTCGCAATATGACACTTCTTGGCTACCCAACATTTTGCTCCATACATCATAGCCGGTCGTACAACAGTCCTATGAAGCTTTCTTTTGAGCTTTAAAGGGATACGTCGGTCACACAGTACTCTAGTTGCTCCTCTCCACTTCATCCATCCCACTTTAATTCTCTGTGAAACATCATCCTCTATGTCCTTGTCTTTATTTATAATGATCCCAAATACCTAAAGGAGTTGCTTTGCGGTATCTCTCTTTCCTCAATTCTCACCATGTCATTATCCATCATAGTGTTACTAAAATTACACAACATATACTTTGTCTTCGTTCTACTAATCTTGAAGCCTCCTGTTTTTAAGGTTGATCTTCATAGTTCTAACTTAGTGTTAATCCCTGTTTTTGTCTCATCTACCAAGACAATATCATCAGTGAAGAGCATACACTATGGGACCCCGTCTTTAATGCTCTTGGTTAGTTTGTCCATAATACGCACAAGGTAGACCCTTGATGTAACCCAATCATAATTGGGAATTCCTTGCCTTAACCTCCCACAGATCTCACACTAGTCATCACGCTTTCATACATATCTTTGATTATCTCCATTACTCGACACCCCCTCTCCGCTAGGATCTATTGGAGTAAGTTTTTAGGGACTCTATCATTGGATTTTCTAGGTCAATAAAGGCTGTATGGAGATCCTTCTTGATATCTCTATACCTTTGCATGAGCTATCTCAATAATTAGCTAGCTTTTGTTCTGAATCTAACTGTCATAAAGCCAAATTGGTTAACATAGATATGAGTCTATTCTTAGGCGGGCTTCAGTAACCTTCTCCCAAAGTTTCATAGTATGGCTCACAAGCTTTATGCTTTTATAGTTATTGCAACTTTGGATATCACCTTTATTTTTGTAGATTGATATTACAATGCTTCTCCTCCATTTATCTGACATCTTCTTTGTGCTCATAATCTAGTTAAGTAGATTAGTTAACTAATTAACTCCACAAACCCCTATGATTTTCCGCACTTCAATTGGAATTTCATTTGGGCATGGTGTCTTGCCAGCTTTCATCTTTCTTAAGGCTTCTTTAACTTCCGCAACATTGATCTTTCGAACATATCTATAATGTGTGATATCTTGTTGGGTGATGCAAATGTTTTGGTCATTTCTACTCGACTATCTCCATTTAGTAGGTTACAAATATATTCATCCCATCTTTTCATAATGTACTCATCTCTTACCAACACTCTTCCATCCTCACCTGGTCAAAATCTCTACTCTTCCTTTCTCTCATCTTAGCTATTTTATAAATAGTTTTCCCGCCCTTTTTTGTGTTTAAGTTGATATACAAATCCTCATATTTCTTCGCCCTAGCTATTCCCCTAGTCTTCCTTACTTCGTTTTTGGCTTTATAATAGCTCTTTTTATCCTTAATTACTTTAGTCCTTTGCTAGGTCTTAAAAAAATCTTTCTTGATTTAATGGCTGCTTGGACCTCATCATCCCACCACCAAGTCTCTCTAGGTGCCTAACACCTACCCTTTGCTTCCCTTAGCACATCTTTTGCAACCCTCTTAATACAGGTCATCATCTCGTTCCACATCTCATTGATGCCTCCCTCAAAGTTCCACTTCTCTTGTTTGATCACATTTTCAGTAAATGCATTTAGGGAATTTCCTTTTAATTTTCACCACTTTATCTTAGGGTATATAGGCTCCCTCCTCTTATGCTTCTGAGCACTCAGGCACAAATCCATAACCACCAGTCTCTGTTGGGTGGTTAGACTCTCCCCAAGGAATCTTACAATCCTTACACATCCTTTTGTCTGCCCCTCTAGTAAGGAAAAAATCTATCAGCCTGTCCTATGAGTTGTATGACTGTCCTATAAAAAATTTCTTCAAGTTTTAAAGAAATACTTTGATCACACATCACTCTGGACATCATATTTTAATTCTCTGTGAAACATCATCCTCTACATCACCTTTTTTTATTTATGATTGATCCCAAATACTTAAAATAATCACTTTGTGGAATCTCCCTCATCAATTTTCACCACATCATTATCTGTTCTAGGGCTCACCAAACAGTGACTCAGTGAGATTGTGACGAGGGATGTGGGCTGAAAACCAGACAACATTGTGCCAAGGGATGGGAGGGTTAGAGGATTGATAGTGGTTCCAAGCCAAATAGGAGGTGAAGCATCCCGTCGTGGAGGGGATCAAAATGGTTCAATCAACCAAGGAAGAAGGGGGAGAAGTGGAATTGAGAGATTGCCAGCTGAAAGAAAGGGAGGGAATGTTTGGAGGGGGGTTCCAGGAGCCATTGGAGATGATAGAGGTGACAACGGAAGATCTGGGGAGACCAGAGGAACAGACTGATCGATGGCCCATAAGTAGGGAAAGAACACTTGTTGGGTGCCAATTATCAAGCCAGAAGGAAGTATTCAAACCCTTGCCGATATGGGATTTGATGGCAGTCAAGGCCATAGGTCTAGCAATAAGGATATTCTTCCACACCCAAGAGGAGCTGGGTTTTATGCTATAATCCAGAGGGAGTCATTATAGAGAAGGGTAGAGTAGACCCAAGATACCCAGATGCTTGGCGTTTGGAGACCACCTTCCAAGAAAGCTTGAGGATGGCAGCAGAGTTGACATCTTTGATTCTCCTGATACCTAGACCACCTTGGCGCTTGGGAAGGCCGACAGGGTACCAACTGATGGGGTGAAGAAATTTGTGCAAATCAGAAACTTTCTATAGGGAGCAGAAGAGGGATTTAATGGATTTGATGGTGGATTTGGGAAGTTGGAAAATACCTGACCAGTAAAATATAAGAGGATTCGAGAACTGATCGGATGAGAATCAGGTGACCCGCATAAGAGAGAAGTTTACTCTTCCAATGTAGCCTCTTGTGAATTTGATTGAGCATAGGGGCACAGTGGTGGGTAGTGAGCCTGGAGGAGATGAGGGGAAGGCCAAGATAATTAATGGGGAGAGAGCCATCGGTGAAACCAGTGAGCTGGAGGAGATGAGCTTTAGAGGAATCAGAGACACCCGTAAAGAAGAGGTCGGATTTGAGCAGGTTTATGTGAAGGCCAGAGAGGGACTTAGAGAGATGGAGAGAGTACATGATGATGGTAGAAATGGAGACCTCATCAGCTCTGGAGAAGATCATAAGGTCATTGGCAAAAGCAAGGTGGGTTAAATTGGAAGCTTTGCACTTGGGGATGGGAGAGATGAGATGGTTGTCTATGTGGCATTGAATGGATCTGGAGAGGACCTCCAAAGCAAGGCAAAAGAGGAAGGGGGAGAGGGGATATCCTTGACGGATGCCAACAGAGGAGGAGAAGAACCCAACTGGAGATCCATTCATAAGAACAAAGAGCTTGGAGGAGGAGATACAGGCAATGATCCAATTGACGAAGGAACAAAGGAAAGGGGGAAAGACATGGAGAGCATGACTCTGTAGATGAAGTCCCATCTGATAGAGTCAAAATCCTTGTGAATGTCAATTTTGAGGAGAGCGGTGGAGGAATGAAATTTCTTGTGAAAAACGCGGGCAATCTCGTGGTGAAGAATGATGTTATCAAACATGCTGCGGCCAGAGATGATGGCGGATTGGTTGGTATTGACAAGAGAATTGATGACAACCTGGATGCGGTTGGCTAGGATTTTGGCAATGAACTTATAGAGGAGATTGCACAGGGAGATAGGTTGGAAGTCAAACAAGGAGGATGCGCCTTCTTTCTTGGGGATGAGACAGAGGAATGTATGATTGATTCAGCTAACTTGAGAGGGGTTGAAAAGGAAGCTCTTAAGGGCTTTGATGAGGTCCTCGCCAATGATAGACCAGCAAGAGGTAAAAGAACCCCATACTAAAGCCATCGGGACCGAGAGCTTTGTTGGCCTTGTGGGAGTGGACAGTCGCTAAGATTTCCTGGTAAGAGGGGATGGGTTGGAGGGGGAAATGAGATGGTTGGGGATGAACTTGTCAAGAAGATGGGGTGGGGGGAGGAGGAGGAGGGGGCAGAAGATGCCCTTGAAGTAGGACTCACATTCCTCTTTGATTTCAATAGGGTTTCTCAACGATACACCGTTACTGTTTAGAAGAAGGGGGATGGAGTTGGAGTTGTTTCTTGCTTTGAGAGATTTATGGAAGTAGGAGGAATTAGGATCCCCCAGGTCGAGCCATTTGATTCGAGGCTTTTGCTTGAGAAAGCTTTCTTTTTGGGACTAGAGAGAAGCCAGCTCCAGGGAGGTCTCTTTCTCTCCCGAGATAGGGAAGGGTTGAGAAGATCAGATTACAGCCGGATTTGAATGGATTCCAGCCTGGACCTACAGTCAAAAACCCTGAAAGAGATGATACTGAAGGTGGAGGCATTTTCCTTAAGGGCTAGCTTGACATTCTTGAGCTTGTGGGAAAACAAGATGAAAGGAGAATAACCAGAGGGAACATGGATATCCCACACAGATTAGACAATTAGAAGGAAGCCAGAATGGGAGGACCACATGTCAATGTATTTTAAGGGCTCGGGACCAAAGGAGATTATAGGGTGGATGAAGAGGGAGATGGGGTTGTGGTCAGAAATGCTAGGAGGGTTGAAGATGGCGTGGGAGGAGGGAAGGAGGTGAGCCAAGCTCGTTGACAAGGAGACGATCTAGTACAAGCGATTTGATTAGAACCTGATCTGTTGTTGTGCCAAGAAAGTTTGATGCCAGACCATCTAAGGTAATCTACACTAGAGTCCTCAATACAGGAGTTGAAGACTTTAATAAAGGAGGGGTCAATGGGAGAACAACTCTTTTCGTGGGCATAATGAACCACGTTGAAGTCGCCTCCCTAGAGGATGGGAGCCGACAAGGGGGGGCAAAAGCCAGAGGTCATCCCAGAGAGGGATATGGTCGGCAGCTCTATTGAGACCATATATGGTAGTGAAGAAGAAAGGAATGTCAAAAGTTAGATTGGAGATGGAGAGGTGAATGAATTGAGAGGAGGAAGAGATGAGGGAGGCATGGATTTTGTTGGGGTCCCACAGAATCCATATTCTCCTAAGAGGACTGAAGGAGTAAATAGAGAGGAAGGACCAATACGGGGCAATAGAAGTAGCTATGCTCGCGGCATTGGCTTCAGGCACTCTGGTTTCGAGGAGGCAGCAAAGAATGGACCGAGAGGACTTGATGCGACTGCGGATCTCAGATTGCTTAGCCAAGGAATTAAGACCTCGGACATTTCGGATGGTTCAACAGATTACGGGGAAGGATGGAATATGGGCACGGATACCTCAGAGGCACAGAGGTTGGGAAGGGAGGATCGGGTAGGCTGACTGCGGTGGGGACTACAATAGCTAATGGGAGGGGGGAAGAGGGCTAGGATGGTAGGGTGGGGGGGGATAGGGGTTGGAGCTTAAAAGAGAGGAAGTGGTATCTTCCGGAGGAGGGCTGGTAGAGACAAAGAACGGGCTTGCAGTTGTGACATTAAAGATGCCCCCAGGGGTTGGGGTAGACGCGGCGATGGGTTGCCTCAGTGGAGGGGGCCGAAGAACCTAAACCAAGACTACAAGAATTCGTAGTAAGCTTGAGCGAAGCAGAGGTAGGAGCCATGATAGTAGTTGGAGGACGTGGCAGGGGGCCTGGAAGAGGCCCATAGGTGTAGACGGAGATGTGACTGGCAGGGCCCTGTGATAGGTTGGAAGAGAGCAGCAGGTTCGAAGATGCTGAGGCAGACATGGTAGGGATTGGCAAGTGCGGGGTAAGGGAGGAGCTAGTACTAGCGAGCATATAGGAGGAAGGAGAAGCTACAGGTTGTTCCGTGAGGGAACTAAAAGCAGGCTGTTGCCAATCCTTTAAGGAGCGCGGCGTAACCTCGAGCAATGCAGAGACTGGAGCCAGGATGCTAGTTGGAGACGACATGGCTAGGGGGCCTGGGAGAGGCCCAAGGGAGCTGACAGAGATGTAGCTGACGGGGTCTTGCAACAGGCGAGAAGATAGCAGGGTCGAAGGGGTTATGTGAGGCAAGGCGATGATGGCCGTCGAGGAAGTGGATGGAGAAAGAGACGTGGTAGGAGTTATAGTTTGGAGGCAACTATCGAGGAGAGACGGTATCAGCGAAGGGGCCTTCAAAGGGTAGGGACAAGCTTGTGTCGAGTCGCATGAGGTAAGGGTGTCGGGTGAAGGAGAGAGGGTCATGGGTTATCGAGAAATGGGTTTGGGTTTGGGTTTGGGTCGGGTCGGAGGTAGAGACCGATGGGGGGGGGGGCTAGATGGTGGGCTTAGGAGTGAGGTGGGTTGGGAGATGAGGGCTTGAGGAGGAGGAGGTCGCATGGACCAAAGAGGGTCATGGGCCGGCCTAGACAGATGGGCCGAGGTGAGATGAGAAAGGTTATGTTATGGGCCGAATAAAGGTTGGAGGGTTCAGAGAGGTCTAGATGAGGATAGAGGGAGGTAAAAGAAGGGATGGAAGGTGAAAGAGAAATAACGTGGAATGGGAGAGGTAAAAGAGGAGGAAGGCTCGAAGGGTGAGGGCGGCTAGGGTTAAGAGAAAAGGGAGTTACAGAAGCAGTGATGGTAGGGGCTAGATATTGGTCAGGCGACAAAAGGGAAGAATGAAGCATAGAATAGGAAAGAAGGCTAGATGACAGCGGTTGGTAGGGGCCAACAGTGGCAGGCCAATGAGCTTCCAAGGATTCTGCAGCCTTTTGGGCTTCATTAATTAGACGAGGGTCAGACGGACCAATAGGGGGATTGGAGGCCTTTGTACGGAGTCTAGTAGGGGAGGTCGAACCTTGCCGACGGTGATGCTTTCGAAGATTTCTGCTCCTCCAGCCCAGGCTAGGGTTTCTAGATGTGTCAGAGGTGGAGTGGGTAGTGTTGAACGGTGAAGTGGTGATGGTAGTGTTGTTGGTGAGGGGGGGGAGGTGCGTTGTGGTGCTGAGGGCTGAATGGTGGGATGAGATGGAAGGAGATTGAGGTGGGATGGTATAGTTTCTAGTGGGGTTGTGGTCAGGGATATCCATTATTTCATCTGGTTCAGGGGGCTGGAGTTTCAAGCAGCCTAAGGAGCGATGGCCAAAAACTTTGCAGTTGGAGCAGTGTGGAGGAGCCCAATCGTAGCAGACTTCTTGGTGGGTCGTGACCCCTTTATCATCCATGATTAGGATAGAGTTTGGAGGAGACGATCAGCTAATACTTCCACACAAATCCTAGCGTACGATAGTCGTTGCATTCTTCTGGTTTTGATGTCAGTGAAGAGAGTAGTACCGAGATTACTGATCCGATCAAGCTCAGTTCCTTTTGGCACCAAAGGTGCAAAGGGATATTGGGGAGAGTGATCCACAACGGAATGGAACTGTAGTCAAGTTTGTGGAGCTGCATATGGCGGTTCCATTTGTGAAGGAAGATGGGTTTGTTTCCCACATGCCATGGACCACCTTTAAGGGCTTTGCACATATCTTTCTCTAAGGAGAAATTGAAGAGAAAAATTCCGTTGGCCAGCAGGTGAGTATCTAGTTGATCAGAAGCTTTCCAGTGGTTGTCCAGGGATTTTCCACAATGGGGAAGGGAGGCCGACTGCCTAAGAAGTGTCCAACCAGGTAGAACCTCCATCAGGAGATCTTAGAGTTGAAGGAGGCTGTTAGATACTTTCCAACACATTTGTCGCTGAGAAGGGAGGGGGGACAAAGTGGAGGGAGAGGTCTTCTTTGGGGAAGGGAGGAGAAGGGTTGAGGTAAGAGGACCAAGTTCTGGAGGGAGGAGAGTGTGGAGTTAGAGTGGGGGAGAGAGGGTCTGAGGAAGTGGCGAGAGGAGGTTGCTTAACAGGGGTCCTCTTACTATAGGTTGCTTGCCTAGCCAACACTTAGATCCGGCTCTACCCAAACTTTTCTAGTTTACCCCAGCATTAACTACCTATCCGA
>NC_056561.1:38694141-38720312 GCF_013358625.1 Macadamia integrifolia | reverse complement strand
CAATTTCGCTACAGGCTACAACACCTGCTGCTCTAGCTAATTGTCCACCCTTTCCAAGTGTGATTTCTATGTTATGTATGGCCGTGCCTAGTTAAGGTTGGGGGAGGAAGGAGTAGCCATAGCCACCAAGGAGGGATAAAACCAGGGGTAGGAGTGTGAAGGGGTTATAGGGAGTTCCGGAGGAGCAGGCCGCTGGAAGCGGAAAGGGTGAGTTTAGGTCATCTTAGGTGAAAGGGGGGATCTTTTTTAATTTTTATTATTCTCAAAGGAGAAGAGTAGACATCCATAAAGTATAAACTAGTAATAACTAACATAACACATGTAGATATAGTAGACAACTAGACAATTAGACTCCATCCTAGAGACCTAGACTCTTAGTACTGAAATGTTGAAGCATGTTTTCCTCTGATTGAATCACAAAGGCTGACCATGTTATAGTATGACGAAAGTAATACTCAAAGTCTGCAACAACAGCTTTATAAACATCATTAGCAACATATTGGAGATACCTAATCCTTGGGTAGATATTTCTGAAGCTAAATGAACTGGATCGAGATCCACAACTCCTGGTTGGTGTATGGCAGACTGGAACCTGCACCGGCATGTATGGCTGGGGGGTTGGAACCTCGAAGATGCAATCCACAAAACCTGACCCAATGGGAGTGTGATTGACCCTCATACTCAGAGGTAGAGGGAAAGAGCTGGCATATGGGTATCCAAACTGGCCAAACTGATTATAATGACCATAGTTTGAATCGGTGGTCATTGTGCCATATATGGCTAACAGTGCATGCATCTGCTCCCCATGAATACCACTCTCCATACTTGAGCCGCCTAGAGTGTCAATCAAGCTCCTAATAGAGATGTCCATTGACTCCATGCTATCCTACTCTCCACCAATTATGAATCGGTGACTTGAGCCTCTTTTGGAGGGTGTGGGGGAACGTGCACTATGGTCTATGTCCTGTGTGGCATGAGTGATATGAGTCTCCTGTGAACCGCACCGGTTCTGGTTCCAATTCAATGTAGTGGTACCTCTTGCGCATCCCCCCATCACCACCATCATTACCATCCCCACCACCGCCACCGCCACCACCACCACCACCACCACCGTTAGCATGGTGTCCACTACTACCACCAGCAGGTCTTGCACCATCATCATCATCATCATCATCATTGGACCGTGACAAAAAAGTTTCTGGCTCCACATCAACCCTGGTAGCTTGGGACTCGAAAGGCCTGGGTACTTGTGAAAGCACACGACTCTCTTGAGACATATACTCATCCACGGAATCCTCATCATCTGAGTCTTCTTGGAAAACGTGGGCAAGTTCAATTGGTTCACTGTTACCCTCCATGCCTTGACATATGTGCTGCATCTTCATTCTTATATTGTAATGCACAAACACCAACTGTTGTAGCTTTTCATGATCTAGTTGGTTCCGCCTCTTGGTGTGGATCAATGAGGATGTACTCCAATTGTGCTCACATCCAGATGTAGAACAATTTTGGGAAAGCACCTTGATTGCTATTTTTCTCAAGTTAGGTGCATCTTTTCCATAGAGGACCCACCATTCACCAGGGGCAGTACTTTGTCTTCCAGCCATTGTTGCTGCACGACTGAAACTCCCAATAGCATCCCTGAATTCCTTTTATACATATTTCAAACATGAATACAAGTTAGTACACAATAAGGAATTCATTAAGACTTAGGAAACTATACATATTTCAAACATGAACCCACCTCAGTGTTGCATGCTGCCGTAGACCAGGTTTAGGGACCAACTTTGCCACCGCAAGTTCCACTGCTTCTAGCAATACATTATCTATTCCTAGATTGTACTTGTAGTATACTTGCGGATCCATGTAGCCGACCCCATTTAATTGGGATAAGGCTAAGCTTTGTTGTTATTGTAGATTGTACTTGTAGTGAAACTTAGGATTGAGATAAACACGTTGCAAATTCCATAAATAACTTGTCATTGAATGTAAAGTTACTTTAACTTACATTATAGTTAAGTTTAAAAACTCACCAGCTTTATGCAGTGGATGCATCAAATGTTTCTTCTATCTCTCCTCAATAATTTTGATGAAAGATTTTGCACCCGTAGGAATGGATGCTCTCACCTTCTCCTTCATCTTCTCCATTGCAGCATGCACATATGGCAGGGTAGGCTGCCTCTTTGAGTCTACCATCCTTAAGACAGTTTACCACTGGGCCAAATATAAGGACATTCTTCACATCCTACTAGAATTATTCACTAGAGATGGTGGCTTGTGCTGCCTTACCACCTGGCTATCCCATTCCCTCCATCCAAACCACTCCTCATTGGCAAACATGGATCTCAAACCATTCATCTTATCCTGAAAGGTCTTCAATGTAATGTAGTTGGTTGCAAATTATGTAATGCTTGGCCTTATCAAATCCTCACCGCATTTATCCCTCAACAAAGATATAACATATCCATGATTGGGATGCTATTATAGAAAAACCATTTTGACATTGCATCCCCCAATTGTTGTTTCTATGTACCCCATACTTGCTTGATGGTTTTCGTCTTGTATCCTGCTATCTATATATCAGAGTATATTGCATCAGAATCATGATGTTGTCTTGGGGGTGTGGCAGCCCTCACACTCTTAAGTTTTCCTGAGAGGCACATCCACATATATTTGCTTCTTCTTCTTCCTTTCCTCTGTGGGAAGCACATCTGATGCAGCTGCTTTAGAACCAAAGCCACTTGCTCTTCTCTTCATCTCTACCTGCTTAACCTTTTCCACTTGATGAGAGATCCTGCTATTTGCCTTAACTTGTTGCAATTCTCTCCACTTTGCCCTTGTCGTACCTTCTTCTAGCCTGTAATCACTGTTAGATTCATCAGAGTCAACATCCATTGTTGTGTCTCTCTAAGACTGCCTCATCAAATTCTTGATCTAACTTTTTTTTCTCTGCCCTCTTTAACCTTCCACCTTGTAGGCTTTGCTGCACATTTCTGTGCACTTCATAGGAAATTTGGGGGCATTTGGCAACATCCTTGTACCCTCAGCCAAATGTTGCTTCAACCTAGTGGCACCTCCAGAATTAATAATTTTCTTATAATACATACACTTTGAAATTTTTTTTTGTCATCTGAGTCATCTGGCATTGGATCTCCATGTAACCATGCAATATCTCCACCTCTATTTCCAGCATTAGACATTGTGCCTCCAACTTAAACCCTATTACATAAAATAATGCATGAATTAGTAACTATTCAACATCGTATATTAAAGAATGCATGCATTAAGAGCTATTCAATATCATATAACTATTACATATTAATTCCCTACTTCCTATAAATTTTTCTTAATTTTAAATCATTAAATTATAATATCATAGTTAATTATAAATTATAGTAGAGTGAATCAAAGAACGCCATTTTCATTTCAAAATACACTAACAATACTTAACACTACATTTAAGGTAATTTCCTAGTTTCCCCCTCCTGCTGCCTTTGCCCCCATGGCACTGAGGACATTTCCCACCTCTTCTTCTCCTACCCCCTTTCTTCCTCCATCTGGAAAATGGTTTTCTCTAGATGTTGGCCCTCTAAAAGACCTAGCGTACCCATTGACAGAGAATGGATTTGGATTGACATGACCTTTTCGGGACCCTCCATCTGTGACTCCATTGGGAAACTTGCCTTTTCTACAACCATAAACCACATATGGATGGAACGAAACATCTGTAGATGGTCTTCCAATTCCCACTTCTTGGACAAGATTTGGAAAGCCATCTACTTTGATGTTACCTCCAAAATCCAATCCCTTCACCCTTGGCCTGTCTCTAGATCTCCTAGGAACAAACATATCATTGCCTCTTGGAGCCTAAAGATTGATACCATCCCTCATTCTTGATGTTCCCACCCTTTCTTCTTTGTCCTTTGTGGTTTGGATCTAGATTGGTTTGTATCCCCCTAGTTAGCTAATCCGGCTGTGGATTTAGCTTGGTTGAATCTTTGCTTTTGATTGGCTTTGCCTCTCCCCCTATTTTCCTCCCTTGTATATTCTTTTCTCTTGGTAATGAATTTATTTATTCATCCATTTTTTTTTTTTTTAATATAAAACAGAATTTTTCCTTTTTTTTTTTTAATTTTCTGTAATTATTTAATATATAGTATATATTTAAAAAATATATATTAATTAATTTATTAATTGAAACAAAATGACACTGTGAGGCCGTAGATCAGCCTTTGGTGAACAACATATAAAAAAATTGAGTAACAAGCATAATGTACAAATCATATTTTTTCAAAATTTTTTTTTTTGGCAAGAAAAACATTTATTTAGATAGAAAAAGAAAAAAATTAATTTAAAGACAGAAATATATGTTTCTTTCGTAAATCTATAGATCACACTTAGATGCATCACATATAAAACCAACAAGTTTTGATGTTTCTATGAAAAAATGGGTTTGAGAAGAAATTTTTATCTAAAATGGTTCTTGAGAAGAAAAGCCACCACAAATGCTAAGATCAGTGCTTCAATGATTGTAAGAATGAAGATCTTCAAGAAGAAGCACCAAAATCTCAGCTTAATGGTGTTTTTTTTTCTTCCAAAAAAGTAGAGAGTGGCGAAACCAGCGAGACTCCAGTGAGATTCAGCGAGATTTTCTGCTTTGGGGTCGAAACTCTTGCTTTTATGTCACATGGTTGGACCAAGTTGGACCGAAAACATCTCGCTGAGTCAAGTGGCAGGATCTCTAGTGCTTGTCGTTTTTGAGCCTTTCCTGTGCTCTCGTCTCGCTGATTGGAAGAAAAAAAAAGAGATCTCAGTGAGATCTTGAACCATGCTTTTGTCTCTCCTCATTAACTATGCTGTTGCACTATGCATTATTGGCGTATCATGTGAGATTCTAATGTAAGCAGGCAACATGTAGATCCTTCTCTGTTAAATATTTGATTGTTTGTTCTGTTTGGTCAATGATTTATTGGCAGGTCACGGTTCGCAGGGGCGCCCTGTCTCTCCCGGTTCTGGTAGAGTTTCAACCCTGAAAGAGAGTTCGGAAACTTCTGCTGGTAAGTATGCATATGCCTATGAAGATTGGCTGCCTCCCTGTTCTCCTTGATACAATGTTTTGAAGTATTGGATTTTAGCCATAATATTAAGGGGTGTTTCTTGCTGTTTTATATTTCAGACCATGAGCCAGTTGATGTCAATGCAGAGGGGGAAACTGCAAATACTTGGACGGGTGATAAGTCCTTATTTGTTGGAGATGGGGCCCCACCTAGCATAGAGAAGTGGCAGAGGGAACCTCAATCATTTCCTAATACTACTATGCCACATCAGCATCTTGACCCTTGGCATGGTACACCTGTACGACACTCTTCTGAGGGAGTCTGGTATAGAGGACCTCCAGGTGGTCCACCATATGGAACTCCTGGTCCTCCTGGTAGCTATCCCCTTGAACCATTTAATTATTATCATCCACAAGTTGCACCTAGACATTTAGCCAATTCACAGCCGGTTCCACGACCTGGAGCTGGCCCAAGCAATTATCATGCAAAAAATGGAGACTCATACCGGCCCCAAATTCCTGAATCTTACATGCGTCCTATGATGCCTATGAGGCCTGGTGTTTACCCCGGAACGGTGCCTTACGAGGGCTATTATGGTCCCCCACTCATGGCTATGTGCAATCCCAGTGATCGAGATGCTCCTGTCTTGGGAATGGCAGCTGGTCCTTGTGTTTATAACAGATTCCCAAACCAGAACCTCCATCAGGACTCAGGTAATTTCCATGCCAGGCCTGGTGGATATGGTTCTGCCCACAATGCTATGATGAATGAACAGGTGGAACGTTCTCATTCTCATGGTACCCAACGGGGTCCGTACAAGGTTCTTTTGAAGCAACAGGGTGGTTGGGAAGAAAAGGATGGAGAAGAGAAGAGGGGGCATGCCATACCAACCAATGCACCACTTGGAGGAGGGCAGCAACCAAGAGCTTCTGTGGAGAATGATTGGGTAACAGATTACAGAAAGGACGAAGCTTTGGATTTGCTGAAAACAGTTTCTGGTGAAGAAGCTTCTTCACGACCCAGAGATAAGGAGGAAGTTTCTTCTGTTCCTGTTGGCATGAATGTTCCTGGAATTATGAGCAATACCAAGGCAGTTAATGACAGTTTGGTAAAGAAAGAAGAATCTGCACCTATTTCAAGAGGTCCACAACAATTCCCTGCTACAAAAATAAATCCCTCTCTGATAGACAAAATAGAGGGCTTAAATACTAAAGCTCGGATTTCTGAAGGCCGGTATGATGGCGGCTCTATTTCTAGTAGAGATGAGAAAATGAAAAGGTCAAGGGTTGTGAGTGGTAATGATGACCATTCCATAAATGGAGCTGTTTCTGGTTCTGCCTCTGCTGAAAAACCTTGTACCGGAAAGCCAATTTCATCATCTCAAGAATGTGGTACTTTCATGAGAGATAGGACCCTTGAACAGAAAACTTCCAGTAGTACAGCTGTTGCCTTTGTAGTCGGTGAATCTCAAGTTTCAGCTGGCAATGTATTGAATGCTCCTGAAGTTGGAGAAAAGAATCATGGTCAGATTCACAGGAGGGTGCATGTTGTTGAAAGTAGGCTGGACAACCAAGGTAAGGGAAGGTTTACTACTCAGGAGGGTGGGGAATGGAAAAGCAAAACTGTTGTCACGAAATCTTCGACTGTTATTCCTGGTGCAAATACTGATGAGATCTCTGATGTTAATGTGCAAGTCCTCGGTGCTCATCAAGAAGCTCCTGAAAAGTCTGACTCAAACATTCGTGGAAGGACGGGGGGAGAATATGAAACATCCTCTTTCGATCCAAACAATTATAATGAACAGGTAAATTTGTAAATGGGGAATGATTTCAGCAGTCAATTTGCAAAATATGTTGGACTTTTATTGTTCGACATTTGATGACCAAGGGAATGTTGATCAATATAAGGTTGCTTATAGATGTTCATTCTTTTTAAGTTTGTCCAGGAGATCATTTCCCTACTTTTTTATGTGTTTGCTAGATTTAATAATTTTACTGTCACTTGGCCCCATCCCCTTTCAGCGTGCTAAGATGAAAGAGATAGCAACCCAACGTGTAAAGCAGCTTCAGAAGGAAGAGGAAGAGGAAGAACAGACAAGAGAGCAGAAAGCCAAGGCACTTGCAAAATTGGAAGAGTTGAACACGGGGGGAGAATATGAAACATCCTCTTTCGATCCAGACAATTATAATGAACAGGTAAATTTGTAAATGGGGAATGATTTCAGCAGTCAATTTGTGAAATATGTTGGACTTTTATTGTTCGACATTTGATGACCAAGGGAATGTTGATCAATATAAGGTTGCTGATAGATGTTCATTCTTTTTAAGTTTGTCCAGGAGATCATTTCCCTACTTTTTTATGTGTTTGCTAGATTTAATAATTTTACTGTCACTTGGCCCCATCCCCTTTCAGCGTGCTAAGATGAAAGAGATAGCAACCCAACGTGTAAAGCAGCTTCAGAAGGAAGAGGAAGAACGGACAAGAGAGCAGAAAGCCAAGGCACTTGCAAAATTGGAAGAGTTGAACAGGCGGACACAAGCAGAGAGTTCAACACAGAAGTTAGATTACTCTGTGCCACTGAGTTGCTCTACCCAGCATAAGCTAGAAGGATCCTTGTCTCATGTAGATACATCCAGTTCCAGAGAAGCACCAGGATCCTCACTTGGTGGGAATTCCAATGCAGTTTCTCAGGACAGTGATAGGCTTATTAGGGAGTCAAGCAACTTCTCCAAGAATGTACCTTTGGAGGTTTCAGAATGTGCACCCCAGAGCTCCATTGAGTTACAGAACTTGTCTGTGCCATTGCAACAGGATGTTAATGGTTTGGATGCTGTTAATCCTAAACCTGTTCTACCCTCACAAGTTCAGGAGAACATTTCTAGCAGGCAGAAACAAATGGACCATGGGAAAAAGTTGAATATTCCTTCAGACAAAAATTTAAATGAAAGGCCAACTCCCACTGGAAGCACTGGGGCCTCAAGAAGTACTTTTAATGTGGTTCCAGATGTAAGTGCCTCAAATGATGATTCTGGCACACCTAACGATAGTACTGTTGATGATCCCTTGCCATCACGGAAGAGAAAAACAAACAGGAATGGGAAGAGCAAGCGCAAGCTGGAGGAATCTTTACCTGGTGCTCTACCCTTGTCGATGCCCACTGAAAAAAATCCTGTAAAGGTTCATGTTGACACTGCTAAAGCAAAGGCCTCTGAAGCTGTGTTAGAAGTATCCTCAGTTCATGTCATGACTTCAAGGGAGTCTGCGGAGGTTCAAGATTCTCAGTGTGTTCCATATGCAGACCAAGGTTGGTCCTTGTCAGCTGAAGAAGCCCACGGTAGAGCAAACAACCAATGGAGGCCTCAATCTCGCCGGATGCCAAGAAGCCAACAAGCTCCTAAATCAGCAGATAAATTTCATGGTGGTGAGGCTGTTGTCTGGGCTCCTGTCCGGTCACAGAACAAGAATGAGGCTTCAGAAGCAGCCAGCCACAGCAGAACTTCTGAGGCTAATGGTTCCTTTACAAAGACTGGGCAGGGTATGCAGAGCAATATTATAAAAGGCAAGAGGGCTGAAATGGAGAGATATGTCCCAAAGCCTGCGGCTAAAGAAATGTTGCAGCAGTGTAGTACTGAACGAGCATTGTCTCCCATAATTAATCAATCCGTCCCTGACGAGGCACCACAGAGAGTAGAACCTGGTTCTCAGAGTACTGGAGGTGGATGTCCTGATGGCTTGGCTACTGGGAAGTCAGGGACTGTCATTGAGCATAAGAATGGGGGGAGCAAGCATAATAAGCATGGTAAAGCTCATGGATCGTGGCGCCAATGTGGTTTTACTGAACCACCTCCGCTGCAAGGCTTGCAGGAAGGATCATCTCTCTCTTCAGGTACTGGCAAGAATGCTTATAAACCCATTGAGAAACACCAACCCCAGGAGTCTGAGGCATCCTCACCAAAAGGGCCAGGAAAATATTCTGACAACTGGACTTCTAATAATTCCGTCTCAACTGATCCAGCTTCAACTGATGTGAAGGATCACAGTGTAATGGGGAGAGGGAAACGACATCCACTTAAGGGGCAGAAAGGCGCAGGGCACAATCGCAATGTTGTTGATCACAAAGATTTACATGGTGGGGGCACTGATAAGATTGATACTCAAACTTCTTCCCTTGAGGCGAGCCAGCCAGAGGGAAGAGTTGTGCTGAGAGAAAGCCTTGCTGGAGAACACTCAATGTCCCAGTGGCAACCAAAATCTCAGCCGCATTTTGTTCATAACCGGCAAGGCAACAGGGGCAACGGCAGTCAAAAGGTTGCAGTTCATGTTAGTAGGACTTCTGGAAAAGAGTGTACTCAGCATGCTGATGGCTGTGCATCACAAAACGACAAGGATCATGGAGCTTTCCCAGACGAGCCTCAGCCTTATCAGTTAGAGTCTTCAAAGACCGTCTGTGAAAGATCCACCATACGCAGTCGTGAGGCTAAGAAAGAAAGGAAGGGTGTAGTTTCATTCAAACAGTGTGGACCAAACCAAGATCCTGTTAACCAGCGAGAAGTAAGTCCTGCAAATGTGGATACCCAAAATGACCAACAGTTTTCTTCTGGATCACACAGGCATGGGAACCACAATGGTCGTTTCAGCAGGGCGCAGGAATCTCCTCCTGCTCCTCGCAACCCATCAGGGCAAGATAGCAGCAAGCCACATCGTGTGACTAAAAATGGTGACAGGAGGCATAATTTGCATTATGAGTACCAACCAGTTGGGTCACACAACTATAAACAGGACGACCTCTCTGGAAGGGCAGCCGATGGTTCACGTGTCATGGGTTCAAGATACCGTGAGAGGGGTCAGAATCACTCAAGGCATGGGGCAAACTTTTCTGCCCAGAGCAGCGGCTCTGTTCGAGTTGCTGCTGGTTATGGTAATGGAGAGTGAATAACATTTCATGTTTTCTTGTTTAAAGCCATTTCCTCCTTCAGCTAGGTAGGTTAGTTGCTTGATCATGAAAGCCGCGCAGGTATATCCATTGCTACATGATCAGTTGGGAGTATGTTAATTGTAAGTTTTTGACTCTTCCATTCTAGTGTACATGTCTGTTGAGCATGATTCAGGGTCAGGAGTAAATTGGTGAGGCATAGGTGAAAGCTGGTGAGGGTAGCCGATGTGGTTGGATCTTTTATTTTTAAGATGTATTTCATTTTGAACTTCTTTAATCGTGATGTTCAGTTTACTATGAAAAAACTCTGGCTCTCAAAGGTGCGTCTGGAGCCGTATTGATGAATCAGTGGGATCAGAAGAGGGGGAAAAAAGGGTTGGGGTGGTGGGGTTCGTTACCCTTTTTCTGGGAGACACCCATGGTGACTGGTTGCTTTCATTTTAACAGTTGTTCAAAAAAGGGGAAAGGGTTCTCTGAACATGAGCGTAGGTAACACCTCCTCATATGGTAATCATATTTTTGAAAAGAAATCTTTTTTTTTTTTTTTTTTTTTAAATAGGAAAGAGGTTGTCTTTTGTGCCTCTCTCTCATCTTCACATGAAATTATCTTGCTGCCCTGCAATGTAAGATATCATTTTGCTGCACCTAATTGGTGCACTTCCTCTCAGCTTTCCAATCGGCGATGTTTGCACCCTCTCTATCTCTTTCCTCCTGACATGAAATGACCTTGTTTGCTACTTTATGTATGAAACTATTTTACTGCTTTTCATTTAAGCTTTCCTCTATACTGCTTACTTAGAGAACCGTTAACCTTTGTTAATTAAAGTGATTGTCTTGATGATACATCTATAGATGTATTTAGAATATGTAATATATTTTGATTGCCCTCATCTTATTCCTATAATTAATTAAATTAGGAGTAAAAAATGGATTTTAAATGGTTTGAAAATATTATTACTATTATATCATTTTCAAGAGTAGTCATTGGTTTATATGTTTTTTGAGTATACATGTGCATTGATAGGATTTTTTTTTACACTCATTAAAAGAGATAAAATGTAAACTTACAAATTATTTAGCAGCTAAAGAGGTGTCAAGAAGATAATCCTTTCAAAAAATTCCGCTGCTCAACTCATGTTCTGAGTGCATGGTTGGGAAATTTTTTGGGTCTTCTTTTTATTTTTAAAATCTATAAACATTTTTTTCTTGCTGCTTTTTATTCGTTTCTTGTAGGCAAAGAAGTTATTTTCATGTCGAGGAAAGGGACAGATACCCAGAGATGCGAGCACACCTTGGAGATTTGTTGTTAGTGGAGCAATCTGCTGATTCAGGGGCCTGCGATCCGTGAGGATCGGATTCTGAACACTGGAAGGTCTTAGCCTGAGAAGTGGAGCAATTATTATAAAAGTGAAAAGATCAATACAGTTGGGGCAAATGCCATGGCTATTGTCTTACAAGTGTATCCTTGAGAAGAATGACCTAGTCATCCCTTTTGTTCAGAACAAGACTTAGTTTTAGACAAAAAACAATTTTATATAGAAGTAGGTGTAATAAAATTTCCCAACCTATCTCATTTTCTCTCCTCTATTTCAAAAATTAGCGATTTATATTTCTTACCCTCTATTCGATTTGTAGTTAATGAGATAATTTACATTTAGACTCATAGACTGCGTTTGTTATGCATTATTAAAATGCATTCTAAGTTGATAATTTACTTCAAAATACCATACTAAATGCAGCTTCATTTGCATTCTAGGTTGATAATTTACCTCAAAATACCATACTAAATGCAGCTTCATTTCATAACCCATGTAGACTAACAAACCAATAATTGAAGAGGATCTATTTCCAAGAATAAATACCATTGTGTTTTAGTGTGTTCATCGTACAGGAGACAAGTGCTATAGAGGGAATATTAGTTAATAAAACTACTAGGAGTCAACCTTATCCCAACTAATATTAATGGAACTAATTTTCACATCCTTCTTGATTATTGACTATTGGGTAGTCATCCCAACTGAAAGTCTAAAGATCAACTCTTGTCACATGTCTTTCTCCACTCTTTTCTATCAACCCCTCCCCTCTAGTGTAGTGAATAAAATCCTCTACAGTTCCTTATAAAATATATATATATATATATATATATCCTAACTACTAGTAGTTAATGGAACTAATTTCAACTTCCATCTGGTCCATGGGACCCTATCTTGATTATTTAGTCATTTTTCATAATCACTTTAGCACCGTTTCACATTTACAAGTGTAGAGAGCAAATTTTAACCTTCCAATTTTCCAATGAAACCAGTCTTCATAGAAACCTTTCCAATTTTCCAATGAAACCGATCTTCGTAGAAATCCGTCCGTGGATTGCCCAGAGACGAATTAGAGATTGTGTGGATAGACACACAGTCTCAGATTCAATTCTCCATCTGTACATCTGACCCAGACACCTTAGTTAAAAAAAAACAAACAAACAAACAAGAACCCAGTCTTCATAGAAAAATTATGAAAGGTAGAATTTTGGGTGAAAGGATAGAAAAAGTGGAGAAACCAAAACTTTTTCCTAACACAGCGTTGACCGACATCTCGCTCTCATTCTTGAATAATAAAATAGACTCAAATAGACTCTTATGTGCGATACCATTTTATTACATCTCATTGGTACTTTCCCCTTATGCCATTTGCATGACACTTGAACACTCTCCGACTATTCAATCAATCCCAAAGAAAAGGATCAAATTTTTACCAAAAATTCTCATTTTATGGTAATTCTTTTTTTACCAAAAGTTAATCCAGCGGTTTAAGGGATTGGATCCTTACAAATATATGACAGGTGGGCTCCCAGTTCAGGCATTAAGGACCTGTTTGAGATCAGAATCTATTACAAAAAACAGATACCAAACACAACCTTAAGAAAGATAAATGAACATGATTTGAACAAAATAGAATCTATTTCAAGAATAGATACCAAACACAACCTTAAAAAAGAGCGGTGGTTTTTAATTCTAACACTATTGTATGTAAGATTGGCCGGTGATGTCGATGTCTCGATCCCCGGAGGAAGGAGGGGGCTTGTGCTTGGGTTCGATGTTGGGCCCAACTGGCCCATCTGCGCCTTGGGTGTCGCTGGCTGGTGGCTTCACCGGTTGCTTCGGTTGTCCAACCTCCGTTCCGTACATTCCACCACCGTAGGCACCTTCTGTCACTGGTTCCATTTGGGAGATATGAAGCGGTTGCTGCCGTTGCTGGTGGTGGTGATGGGCATCCTCTCTCGGCTTCTCCGGTTGCTTTTCCATCGTATTTCTCTTTCTTTCTTTCTTAGCTCTTTACCTTCTATCACCCTTGCCAACCCTCATTTTTGTACCAAATCTCCCCACTTGAAATCGATTGACAAGTGTCCAATTTTACACGTGCCCAGAAAATATATTAAACACGTGTTCGGCTTGCCATGCATCATGCACGCTACTGCCACACGTTTCCTCCCTCAACGATTTATGAGTGACAGGGTAATTTCGTAATTAGACGGGGTTCCATTCCCAATGGCTATGTGCTCTTATAAATTTGGCTGATGAAGTGCTTTACAGATTATGAATTTTTGTTCAATCATATACAAATAATCTCTCTCCAGATATTCTCTGATCGGGTAGTGAATTTTTTGTCAAACATTTATTTCGTTTAGGGACAAATACTATGAATCCAATATATTGATATATAACATCTATTGTTGGTCTGCTAAAATTTATAATGTGTAACCATTACAATAAGGACATCTTAGGTTAGGGAAATAATTGTAAGCTACTAACAACACAATAACACATGCAAGATTTTCATATGATCCAATTCAATATATGTACATACATGCACTCATACTAGTGCCCTGTGATCAATATCATAGAGAGCACATACAGTAATGACCATGAATGTAATGCCCAGCTACACTCTTAGCTATGAACAAGTTTAGGGTACAAACAGTTGTACAATAACAGGCACATAATAAGTCATGCAATAATCCACTAAAAATAAGACCTTTTTTCTTGCCAACGACAATTATCTAGGTCTTCAATCTGACTAGTCTTGTTGGCCTATACTGACCTCACAACCGCATGTATCGGATCGAAAACAGTGAAAAATATGAAAAAAAATTCGCTGCTACCCAAGTTGCAGTCTAATAGTTGCAACCTCTTGGTAACAACCAAAGAAATGGAATCTCAAGTGTAGGTTTAAAAATACCCACCAATGATGTATTTTTTTACATATACCCTGGAGATTCCATTCCCCTGGCTGGTACCAAGGGTTGCAGGTACTTGGCTGCAACCCAAGCAGTAGCCAAGTTTAGTTTGAAAAATACTAAACACCACCGGTCAATGGGTCCAAAGAGGTATAAGAAGTTGAATTCAAAACCACACTTCCTAAGATGAAGATCCCTTACCAGCTCATTGGTTCCGTTCTTGTAATTTCATTCCTTTTAGCATGTAAGAGGTTTTTTTTTTTTTTTCGAAGGTCTTTTTTTTTCTGTTATATATTATCTAAGAAGAAAGAGAGAGAATTGAAATAAAAAATAAAAAAATATAAAGACTTCTTACATGTTATAAGAGAAATGAAATTACAAAATGGAATCAATACAATTACCTTCTGTTTTTGTTTCGATCACTTCTTTTCTTCATTCATATAAAGCTTCAGAATATTTGAAAAAATAAGGATAAGGGAAAGCTTACAATTCCGTTAAGCACTTAATTACAGGTGTTAGTATGCCTTACATACACGTAGATGTAGATTTACTGAACTCCATTTTCATTGCCGTTTTTGACAGAGTAAGGGAAGAAGCTGTAACATATTTTCAGCAATGAAACCGCAATGAAGGAAATAGTGTAACAGATAAACTAGTGCCAAGATGCTATCGTCATTGATTCATTCTTTTAGTAAAGAGTTTTTTCTCACCGATGACTGAATGATGAGATGATCCAAATGTGACCTTTGTCACTCTCACCTATTTCCCCCATATTGTACGCTGTCTATGGACCACAATGATTGGGAAAAGAAAACTCCATTCTTTTTATTGATAAAGGAAAGTGTTAACCATATTTTTCCTTTTATCATTGTAGGTCTTTATATCATTACCTATGGATCCATGTAGTCGACCCCATTTAATTAGGATAAGGCTAAGTTTTATTGTTATTGCTGCATTATAGGTCTTCAAATTGTACTAAAATAACATAAAAAAATATTTTATTTATTTATTTGGTGAAAAAAAAATCCTTATTCACAATATTAATTTTTTCACAAGTGGAAAACTCCTCTTCCATTGACCTTAAATTAATGTTTTAAAAATCGAGATTGGATTGGATGAATTAGCTGATTTAAAATGGAATCAATGGACGTTGATCTGGAATGGTGGATCTGTACTGGATTTCTAAGGTTAAGGCTCATTTGGGGCAATTACTAGGCGCTTCGATTTTCAAATCAGAGTCTATCAAGATAAGTTTGGATCCCGATACCCATAGGTTTTATTGGATTCAATCCGAATCAAATCAAATCAGCTTGATCCAATCGATTCTAAGCAATATTGGGGTGAAAATGGGATCGCCCTTGAAACCGGTTCAATACAAAGTAAATGATTAAGGATCATGGATTTAGGGGATGGGATACCGATCCGAATTGAATAGGATTGGCAAGTATCGGTTGATTTTGTCCTTGATCGTTTTAAAAAGTATATATAAATATTTTTTACTGTTTTATTTCTGAAACAATATAGATAATTAATTCAGATCAGTCAATGATTGGATTTTAACCAATACGACTAATATGAAACTGATACTTAAAACCATGTGAAGGATCGATCGATTCATATTCAACCTGCGGCAATTAGTAAGATCGATTGGAATCCGGATTGGTGTGTAAGTAGAGTGTGATCTAATTTTAATCCATAATTAGATGTGCAATGTACCATGCCATCTCTGAGTTTGACACGTTTACACTGAATGAAGTCTTTATTTTATTTAAAATATAAAAAACCCGGGATCTTTAAAAAGTCGGTAGCAATGGGCCCAACGGTACCGGTCTTCTACGGTTGCTGTAAAATTCCATTCCAGAATTTTCAAAACCCCACTCCGAAATTTCAGAGCTCTCGAGTCTTTAGTCAGTAGTCATAATCCTCTGGAAACACATGTGGAAATTTTTTTAGGTGATGAGGCGGTGATTTAGCTCAAAAGTCAGCAAAATTACGCTGGATTAGTCTCAGAAATTCCTTGAAGATCTTATTCTAGTGGGTCGATCCTCCATGGTTGACAAACCCGTCGTCTTCTTCACAATATATGATTCTCGAATCAACTTCGGATTCATGATGAGCTGCAGAGAGAAACGGAGATCCTGAACAGAAAAAACCCGTCGTTCTTCTTCTTCTTCACTGGTTTTTGCTGGTTTCCGAAGAATTGTTCATTATTTTCACCCTTTGGGATCTTAAAAAAAAAAAAAACCAAACCTTTTGGGATCTATAGGAGGAAAAATGCTTCATTCCTTACTTGATTTGAGCAACAGAAGTTACAGTACCGTACTCGAATGCAGAGAAGAGCTCCGAAATTTGAGTTTTTTCTTGTAATCATTGAAACCCTTTTCCATTTTGTTTTTTTTTTTTTACACAGATTCTCGGTGTTTCAAAACATGGGTGTTTCAGAAATCAGAGGGGTTGCTTTTGTTTTCTTCCTTGTATCAATCTTGTTGGGGTTTTCATTGGCTGACCCCAGGACGAATGTCGCTGGTTTCTACTGTAACACAACTTATGCCGCTTCAGGTGCTGTTCTTGCCGATTACTTTATTCCTGCAATGGATAATCTAAGTTCACTTGTTACTCAAAATGGGTTTGGGACTACCATTTATGGAGATGGCCCAAATACCGTTTTTGCACTTGCCCAGTGCTATGAAGATCTAAGTTCAATTGATTGCAGACTTTGCTTCTCAGAAATTCGATCCATTCTCCCTAAATGTTACCCTAGGACAGGAGGAAGGATTTTTCTGGACGGGTGTTTTGGTCGTTATGAGAATTATTCATTCTTCAATGAAGCCGTAGATTTGGAGGACTCAAAAGTATGTGCTTACAGTAAGATCAGTTCCCTGCCTGATTCATTTAGACAAATTGTCATAGAGGTTGTGGGGAATGTGAGCACAGAAGCTATTAAGAGTCAGAATTTTGCGGTTGGATCGGTTTCAAACTCTAATTTATCAGTATATGCTCTTGCCCAATGTTGGGAGAACTTGGATAGCCAGAAATGCAAGACTTGCCTCCAAGCTGCTGCTTCTTCTGTCATTTCATGTTCTCCAGCTGTTGAAGGCCGGTCTCTTAATGCTGGTTGTTATCTGAGGTATTCAACTCAGATGTTTTGGAACCCAATTTCGACCACTTCAGATTCATCAGGTATACTTGGAGCCTTGACTTTCTGAAAGTTTAATCTACATAAGCTAGATATATCCATAAAAGACAAGATCATGATCTTCGTTTTTGTTGTATCAAATCTATTATTTATAATTTATGTTACCTTACTGGAATTGGTTTGAATTGTTTCTATTTGGTTCCAAATGACAATTGAAAGATAAAATAAGGGATGACTGTTGGAGGAAAGAACGGCCAATTGTAATCTATCTGCATCTTTTACATATACTGAACTTTCGAACAATTCTAGCTTTATTCAGAAATAGAAGAGAGATACAAAATACTGAAGAAGCAACACAAGAATATGATGCTAAAGGGGTTATTTTCTGTCAAAACTGAAACATTTTTCTTCAAGGATGTGATTCTTATTAGTCCGATTGTTGGTGAAAATGAATTACATTATCTAGAAGTAGATTAGAATCACATAAATCTAAAAAGGAGTTGTGTCCCATTTCTCCTTTTTTTCGCTTACATCTATATTTAGCTCTTCTAAAGGGGAAAAAAAAAATCTATGTTTAGCTCAAACCATAGTTTTGTTTGTTCTAAGTTTAATGAAGCTTGTTTGCAGGGAATCATAGGACCTTATTGATTATCATTGGTTCCACTATTGGATGTTTGCTACTCTTAAGTGGGATTGGGATTTGGAAAGCCAAGACATACTTGCGCAAGTCAGGTTCCAAGTCTCTTGGAGGTAAGCAGCGCAGAAATAGATTGATCAGAACTAAGGAACCAATCTTTTTACATGGAAGGAATTTTGATCTATTGAATTCTTTGCAGATGTTTATGGATCAGGACTCTCTGCTGCCATTTCTCAGTCCAAGCTGAATTTCAGATACCAAGAATTGAGAAAGGCTACAAAGAGTTTTGACCCTTCCAACAAGCTTGGGCAGGGGAGCTATGGAACTGTTTACAAGGTAGAACAGACTATGAAAAAATTTAATCTGTCTTCAGGTTTTATAAATCCCTTATTTTCCTGAGTTTTAATATGTTGTAGGGTGTTCTTCCTGATGGAAGAGAAGTTGCTGTAAAGAGGTTGTTTCTAAATACAAGACACTGGGTTGATCAGTTTTTAAATGAAGTGGATCTGATCAACCGCCTCCGCCACAAAAATCTAGTGAAATTGCTCGGTTGCAGTGCGGATGGCCCCGAAAGCCTGCTCGTTTATGAGTACTACTTCAACAAGAGCCTGGATCAGTTTATATTTGGTATGTTTAGCAAATCAATCTTTTCTTGTACTTTGGATAATTTTCTGGATGTTACTTGCATTCATGGAGGTATTTCATCATACCCCTGATGTGTTCACAAAGTGAATGAAAGAAAGCTTTCACAAAGAATTAAAGAATACAAAGCACATGGATAAGTGAAACCCGTGGAACATAAGCATGTTCATATATATAAATAAGAGATCAGTTACTGTTGATTTTTTATGATTTAGATTTTATCTACACTGGTTCTTTCTTAATCTGGTTCCAATGGCACAGACCGTAATCGAGCAAAAGTTTTGGACTGGGAGAAGAGATTGGATATCATTCAAGGAGTGGCAGAAGGCCTCTGTTATCTCCATGAGGAGTCTGAAATCCGAATCATCCATAGAGATATCAAAGCAAGTAATATTCTCCTTGATGATAAATTGAAGCCCAAGATAACAGATTTTGGCCTTGCGAGATCTTTTGCAGAGGATCAAACCCATCTTAGCACCGGAGTAGCAGGAACTCTGTAAGATATCAACATCTTGGTCAATCAGTCTTCTTTACTTTGAGTTTGAATGCACTGTTTTTCGAAAACGTACATGTGTGCTCCTGAACTTGAATCAAATCGTCTTCAGATTTCAAATTTCACAAACAAAATCCTAATCTAATTTGGTGTATAGTGTTCAATTCTTCAGTTTACTTTTGTGGTCATTTTAAATTGAAAGAAGAAAGTGATTGCAGGGGATATATGGCTCCTGAATATGTTGTACATGGCCACCTGACTGAGAAGGCCGACGTATACAGCTTTGGAGTTTTGATTCTCGAAATAGTGACTGGACAAAGGTGCAGCAGTGGGGTGGGATCACAGGCAGGGAAATCATTCTTAGCAAGGGTATGTAATTATTTCATTGCTATATTACTTAACTTCATTATGGGATTTTTCTTTTTGTGAGTAATTTTGGAAGTTGCATAACCTAAGCTAATTCTCTTTATGGTAAAAGGATCACCCAAGTTTTCCGGTCCTAGGCTGCATCTTCATATGGAGCCTGGCCAGGCCAGAAAGCATCATTAATCTACTTTGTTTTTGGGGGTAGGGGGGAAGATAATATGATCGGTACAAGACATATTAGATGCTTCTTTGAAAATTGGAATTTTGGACATGAATATTAAATGAAAATTGTGTGTTGCTTGTCTCTTTATTTTTTTAATTAAAATGATGCCTATATATGTCATCCTAGAGTTATACACTATACAGATTTAATGGCTTACTCATATGACTGTTAATGTTTTCCCTTTTCCTTTTTGAAATTTTCTTCAAGGAAATTCACCATCGAGTATGACCAACAGCAATGTGAATGAATTTTAGAAATCAAATATGCAATGGAGTACTCATAAAATCCGGTTCATATTAAACTATGCAATCCTATGAAAAAGCCCCTCCTCGCCAGTTACTGAACCCAAGCTTGCATATGTTTTGCGCTTAAATTCTCTCTATTATGTCCTTTGTTTTCAGATATGGAGCCATTACAAGGATAACACACTTGACAAAATAATAGATAGAATTTTCTCTGAGGACGGATTAAAAGATGAGATCCTGCATGTGGTGCGTGTGGGACTATTGTGCACACAAGCCACACCAGGTTATCGTCCAACAATGGTGAAGTTGGTGGAATTACTAAGAAGCAGTAAGGATCAATGGGACCTTTCCCCTACCAGCCCACCATTTTTGGATGTTTCAGCAACGGAAAACAATGAAGAAGGTGAAGGCTCCCATTTGTTATCCATGGCTTCTGCTCCAAGCCTTTCTGGATCATCAGATCCTCGGGTGCATGGAAGATGAGATTAATTGTTGCAAATAGCACCAAAAATGAAAGGTGAAACTCAATAGTCCCTTTTCCAGGCTCATATTCCCTTATTTTCTGCATTATTTATGTGACATATATGCGATTTGATACCCTTGAATCTGTTTGAAATGTAGAATGGTTGGTGTACAGCGTCCCTCTTTACGGTTACATGGAGAAACTTTGAGATCAGCAGAGAGATTATTCTTCCTAGTTATTAACGAGGCCAAAGAAGTGGACATTTGAGAGCTGAACCAATTCCCACCCAAAATATGAGGCCAACTAAAGAGGTGTTACAAAAGTTTCCCAGTGCCTACAGATGGGAGAGAAAAAAAATAATTTGCCTCAAGCCTTCATTTTAGTTACTACTTTGTAGTCACTTCTGTTCAAACACTGATTGTTTTGCTAGTCAATTTCATCAAACTGAAATTTGCCTTATTTCACTGGATTGGCTGCTTCCACCTATTCAATCTGGTTTTATTCAGATCGAATCCCCGAGCTAACCTGAAATGAGGGGATACCTCCTCTGTTTTACCGTTTGAACGTGCCTGTCTAGGCATGGATTCTGGTGCAATCAAGGCCATCATGGACTGTGCTTGCCTCTGAACAGGCCTATCATGGTTTGACTATCTAATTCACTAGTCCATGACACTGGTTTGCTCTCTGATGTTTCAGGCTGAGTATCATTGAATTCGGGAATTTTGATTATGTTGGACTTCTAGTTCTGTTCTTGTCTAGTTTGTAACTCACATTTATGGTAAGGAATTGAGTACTTGATGCCATAATGTAGGGTGGCATTTGCAGTGAAGCAATAGAGGCTTACAACCAGAGTAAGACTTAAAAGAGGTCATGGCTCTGCTTTTATTAAAGATTCTCTCTTAAGATGGTCATGCCTGTCTTAACCAGCCAAGTGATTTGATGCAGCTTATACTACACTAGTACTGAGAAATTGCCTCATTCAGAACTTTATTATAGTATGTCTCTCATGATAAGGTTGAAAGATCTGCCAGATTGGTGGATGGGGTGGAAATGAGATACCCCAGCTTAATGCTGGCCCATGCAGCCATGCTTGGTAGTGGGTCTATTTTGTGCCATATGGCGATTGTGTACAGGTACGCCTTTTTAGGGTTCAACAAGTGGCAAAAAGGAGTTTTGAGTATTTTTTTTTTAGGGGAAAAGAGCCCTCACTTGTCATGCAGCCCCTATGCCAGCGTGGGAGCCAATAAGGGGGCATGCATTAGGTGTCTATTGGGATGGGTTTTTGGGTTTCATACAGGTGGGGGTTTCATTTTACCGCCCTCTGTGTCTTGGATCACAGCCGTGAGATAAGGGGGTTCATTTCTCCAATTTTTTATTAACTAGAAAAATACTACTCCAGGAGATATGCACACAGAAAACTCTGATTCACACATAATTACAATTTTATCCCTATACATGTAATGGATTCAGAACCGATGTAAAATATATATAAGTTCAATAAAGTGTTTGCGAGCTGTAGAATACAAGACAAAACCCAAATACCATGGGTCTATGCTTTGTTTGTCCAATGGTTCGAATGTCCAAACAACCCTCCACTAACCCAAAGGCCCCAAACCCAAAATTTATGGTGGGCCCAATCAAGGAGGAATCTCCGGTTGATAGGTCAGGTGGTAAGTTGTATAGTGCTGAAATTTGGTGGATACACGACCCTACAATCACCTATTGGCATGTTAAGTTTTAACCTAAAAGTTTGCCACATGGTATAATGAAGCATTTAAAAATTGATGATTATCAATAGCGTGATTGATGAAGAGATTCATGACATACATGGAAATGTTAGTCAACACATGGGAGGGTAAATGATTAAATTTGCATATAAATTTTGACATATGGTGATTCATGTCATTTCCTAAAGCTCTGATGAACAAGTCCATCCGTTTCACGTGGCACAAAGGAGAGATCATGCCCAGCCCTTAAATTTTTTTGGGACTGGAGACCAAATCCATTTGAATGTACACTTTGATCTGATATATAATTTTCGTTAAAAGGTGAGCGATGATAATTAATAAAAAGAAATAAAATACAATAATAATGTCTATCTCAGATGAAAAAAATACAGGAACAAAACTAGGATGAATTAACCACATTGACATTGCCATCAATAATTAGTCTTACTAAGAAAATCTTACTAAAATTTAACAACATGCAATGGTTGCAACTTCTTGTCATGAAAGTGGTGATCTAAGAAATTTTAACATTTTTTTAACTACCCCATTGTTTTGTTATCAGAAGTTATTTAATGCAGGGGTAAAATAGGTTTTAAAAAAATTAAAAGTTAATTAGTTCAGTATTTAATACAGTATTAATATGAAATAAATAAATTTACCCCCAATGAAAAAAAAAAAATTGTTATCTTAAAGGATGAAAAGGTAAAATTAAAACTTTTTAGTTCAACTATTATGATAAATTTTCAACTTACTACCATATGAGAAGCACCATAGTTTCTTCTTTTATTATTATTATTATTATTGTTATTTTGGATATCCTATGAACAAGTTGACCAAGTTGACCAATTACGAAGGATCTCCACTCTACATTAAACAAGTAAATTCAGTGGCCACGTGGCCCATGCAATAGAGAACAAGTCAGAAAGAGTAGCTTACCAAAAGCTAGCTGCTAGAAAGGTTTTGAACACAAAGATATCCAACTAAAGCCAACATATTTATCCTTATTTAATAAATCAATCAATGATATGGCCTGATTATTTCAAGAACACACTAGCATAATTAAGTCAAAATTCTCATTAACTAATTGATGATTAGTAGGGTCACGTATGAGAAGGAGATGTACACAATAGTACTGCTGTGAAACACTGGAGGCACTATTTGCTCGGAAATGAGACACTTTACGAATAGGCCACTCTGATCACAAGCCCCTTCAGTATTTACAGATGCAGTCCAAGCTTCATGAGGCACGTCATATGAAGTGAGTTTCAGTTCTTGCAACAGTTTGAGTTGGTGATCAAGTACGAGAAAAGAAGGGCCAATGACAGTTGCAGATTTTCTGTCCAGACCCCCAGTAGTTGCCACAACTGCTGTTTCTACCACTTTATTGAATTTCGGGGACTTTACGGGGGATTACTTGGAGCCCTACAAGAGATTTATAAACTGTAACCAAATGTTGATTGGATAGACCAATTAATATCAAACCAGGTCCAGTCAATAGACAACCGGATCTATGTAATATCAGCTAGACTTGGCAAGATTTATGAAAACCAGTTGAACTTCCCAAAGTACTCTCAAAGATTATCTGTTCTATGATCCCATTAGCCACTCACTGACCATCCAACGGTTGAACCATGGAATTGGATCGGTTGAATCAATTGATATTGATTCGAATTGATCAAGACTAATCTCGGTTATTTTTGGTTGATCCCTTTTCAAAATCTAGGGTTATGACAGATTCTGATTTTGGCTGATTCCTAACTGATTCTAATAGACTGTGGTCCAATCTAGAGTGGAATCTGACAAGATCGATCTGGTCCAACTTTGAAATCTTTATCAAAAAAAAGTTTTATATGTAAACATTTAACCTATCAAAATATGCCAACTGGCAAATAACTAAAGGAAAAGACCATCACCTCAATCATATAAGCTTGCCTAATAGTGCCACGACATGTGTATAGGGATTCTCACCAGAACTTGTAAGGGAGGAATAACATAATCAGGCAGTTAAGAAATTATTCCTTGGGTAGCAACTGAAGGAAAACTATCTGGAGCATGGAATGCATACTACCATTCTCCCTATCAATATAAATGAGGAAACTAATATGAGGTATTGGATAACTCAAACCCTTCTTCCCTCTCTTGATCCTAGAACTTACATCCGTTACTCCACACTAATCTAGATATCACGAAGTCCCTCGGAACACAACTCTGCTCCTCTCTTCTATTTATTCTTGCATTTCTTCTTTCTGGTCTCAAGTCGAGGAAGATGGACGTAAACGAACTGCAATACTCTCTTTCACCATGGGCATCTAACTATCAGATTGCAAAAGAATAGGGTAACTTTGACTTCTTCAATACATAGGGGGTGGGAGTGTAATGCTAAACCAAGAGTCAGGTCATTGCATCCATGTAGAATAGGGATTTGGTGCTGATATTGGTCACCGCCAATTTCAATACCATTATCAATACAAATCGGTAATATTGGGCCATACCACTACGGATCTGCTTGAATAAGAAATTCTTCCTTATCTATGAAGGAAAAATTTTCCTCGTCAACTTAATTTACAAAAACTATAAAAGGCTCAAACTATAATAATAAAGGTACATTTGCGTATACTATGACCTTCTTCAAATCTCATAGTAGATGAAATCTTGTGCATTGAGTATGTCCTTTTTTTTACAACAAAGAAGAAGTCAACAATTATTTTGATTTTTTTTTTAATTTTTAATTTTTATATCTCTACCACAAGTTCACAATATTTATTGTATAAATACAAAATTCCTCAATTATGAACCTTCTCCTTTGGCCTTTTGTTTTTCTTTATTGCCATTTCTCTTCTAGTGTTGTTATATTACAAATTTCAGAAACGTCAAGATCTCTTACTAAATTTTAGATTAGGTGGTATTTTGTCCATGCCTACAGGGTTGGTAACCTCCTATTACTTCTAGCACAAGATACACATCTCTTCTTACAAAAAAAAAAAGATACACATATCTCTTCAATAAATTAAATATACAAAATAGAATTTTTTTATGGAAAAAGATTGATCTCATATATCATTTCAGAGTAAAGAATTTAGAGGGTAGGGAGCAGGGACAAAGAGAATGTCAATTAAGTAATTACATAGTGGCAAACACCTTGACCAGAAAAGCCAAATCACAGACGTGTGACCATTTGGCAAACTTCCATTCCATGGTTAGTTGATATTTGTAACGATGATGTTGAACTTACATAACTCACATCAGCAATAAATTTCTGTTTACCCAAAAAAAAAAATTACGTATATGGAGAAAGAGATAGAGAGTTTCCCCACGACTTATCTATTACACGGGATAAGTGTGGTTGCGTGTAACTAGAGTTTATCCTTGAGTCTAAATAGTAAAATCAGGTGAGAGAGAGAGAGACAACTGATATGTTACAAGGGTTAGGTGTGGTTATGTGTAACCGAAGTTTATCCTTGGATCAGATAGATTTGAAGAATTCCTCAAAAAGAGAGAGAGAGGCAAAGAAAAACTCAAAGCAGGACCTTGGTAACATTGGTCCAGGCATCCATGAGAGAGAGAGAGAGAAAGAAAGAGAGACACGCAAAGCAAATCTCAAAGCAGGACATTTGTAACATTAGTCCAGGCATCCATGAGTGTTTGTTTATGAGAGAGAGAGAGAGAGAGAGAGACGCAAAATCAAACTCAAAGCAGGCCTTGGGAAAATTGGTCCAGGAATTTTTTAAGTACTTTATCATCATGGGATTTTGAAAGGGACATTCCTTGGTATTCTATCTTCAATGGTTGCCTCAGCTTAAAGCCTGATAAACCAAGGAAACTTTAAAGTTACAAAAGCCACAAGTGATAGCTAGGAAAAACCAATTACAGAATAAAAAAGAACTCATTAATGAAGTGAACCACTTTGTCTTCACTTGTTTGGTTTTCTTCATAAGCAGGAATCTTCCATATGAACACAACTATTTCAAACTCATCCTATACTTCCCACCTTCTTCCTCCCCCCTCCCCCCTCCCCCCTCCC
>NC_056561.1:38659979-38694121 GCF_013358625.1 Macadamia integrifolia | reverse complement strand
CCCTCCCCTACTTCTGTCTCTACCTTGCTAAGTTTAGTAAGGAACTAAGTAAGGCTACAATGAATTATTGATGAAGCTGGTCTCCACTGAAACTTGATTAGGTTTTTGGCCGGTTTTATTCTTGTGTTTTTTACTTCTTTTAATTTAGTGTTAGGTGGGTTTAGGTTAAGAGAAGAGATTCGAACTGTAAATCTTGTCCTGGTCTTTCAAAAGAAGAAAATTTAAAAATAATGAAGATGAACTAAGCCTTGGGTATTGAATAAAACAAGTTATAACTTCCAGGGAGGGGAGTCAAAATCCAACCAGAACCGGTTGGATTGACAGAACCAACAGAAGAAGACCAGTGGACCGGACCGGAACTGGATCTTTATCTAGCATTTTCTGATTTGGGTTTTCTGAAACCGGTACAAAACTGAAATGACCAGACCGATCAAAACCAGAAAACCCACTGAAATTGGACCAAACCGATAAAAAAATGAAAGAAAGGGCTAATTTTTTTGTTTTTTTGATATATATATGGAAAACCAAAAACAAATCAGTACCAACCTGAAAATGGACCGATGAGAAATCATTAATCAACCCAATAAAAATACCAAACTGAAACTGAATTTCACCATTACAGTTTGGCTTTGATTTGGAATAATGCATGATCAAAACTGATTCGAACCAACTGAAACCAGACCAAACCGACTGTTTGACACCCCTACTACACTACTACATGACATCAGGTCTCGGACATATATTGGCAAGCTAGCAAACTTTGATTTGAGGCTTCAATTTGCCTATTTCATAAGTCAGTTTCACATCAGCTTGTAACTTTTTCTATTCAACTTATCCAAAGATCCAACTATTGATAATTGAGAGAGAGAAAAAAAAAAAAAAAAGAGGCTACCTACCTAAAGTGAGAAGTGTCTCTGGCCCCTAAGGCATCATCAATGGTCCTTCAGACATACATCTTCCCTAGCTGATGATAATGGCTTTGAACCTATTCAGTTGAAAAATATTGAATCCATTGATTCCATCTCTTTAAAGTCAATTCCTTCTTAGGCCACATGAATTTACCCCACCATAGAAAAAGCCCACAAAAATGAGGAGAAAGAAATGAAAAAAGAAGACAAGCATACACTCTCACAGACAGAGACAGAGAGAGATAGAGAGAGAGAGAGAGAGAGAGAGAGAGAGAGAGAGAGAGAGAGAGAGAGAGAGAGAGAGAGAGAGAGAGAGAGAGAGAGAGAGCAAGACGACGTAAAGATTTAGAAGGAGACCCACTTTCATGATTTTCAACTGGAAACAAGTGGGTTCCCCCTACTTTTATTAGTTTTGTTTCTTTCTGCAATTCTCAGCACATAAACTAGCTAAATCTTATCTCTTTCCAGATACACTTTCCCATCTCAAAAGCTACCTAAAATTATTAAATAGTTTCCTAACCTGATCTATGAACTTACAAAAAGGGGGAAAGAGAGTGTAATTTTAACAGAATATATAATAAAGTTTCATAACTTTTCTGTGTATTTTAAGTCTCTTTACAAACTGATGAGAAAAGTCAGCTTAAAAAAAAACTATTTAAACTTGAGGCTTTCATCATCCCAGCAGTTTAAAATTTGCATTGTCTACCCAAATCTTTTCCATAAGTTCCTATTGCATATGCAAGCTCCTGTTGTTCATGCTCTCAGTTTTCTACGTAAACCGAATTCCCACAGTGGAGGTACTGTTAAGTTTTTCAGTTTTAGCATTTGAAATCCTGCGTATAGAGTGATCTTTAACATAAAATTCTACAATGGGTAGGACTCAAATGTGTGATTTGATCCTGTTTTTATCAGTACTTGGTTTTTTTCTAACTGTTACTCGAGGAAATGCTTCGGTGGACACTTACTGGCTTCTAAGAGTTAAATTGCAGTTGATTGATCCTGAAGGAGTTCTTCAAAATTGGTGTCCAGAAACTGATATTTGCAGCTGGACTGGACTGAAATGTTCAGATGATCTCACACATGTTGTAAGTTTGAATCTCTCCGGAGCAGGATTATACGGTTTGATCTCACCTGACTTCTCACATCTCACTTCTCTTCAAGTTCTTGATTTATCCGCGAATTCTCTCAATGGCTCAATTCCTAGTGAGCTTGGAAAGCTTCAAAACCTGAAGGAACTGCATCTTTATTCAAATTCTCTGTTTGGTAAGATTCCTGAAGAGATTGGTCTCTTGAAGAAATTGCAAGTTCTTAGATTAGGAGATAACATGTTAACTGGTGAAGTTACCCCATACCTAGGTAACCTGAGTGATTTGAGGGTGTTGGGTCTTGCTTTTTCAGAATTAAATGGAAGTATTCCAGTAGAAATTGGTTATTTGAAGCATCTGAAGTCTCTGAATTTGCAGCAGAATAGTCTCAGTGGCTTCATACCTGAAGAGATTGGTAGCTGCTTAGAGCTTCAAGTCTTCTCAGTAGCAAATAACATGCTTGAAGGAGAAATCCCTACTTCAATGGGCAAGCTTAAGGTTCTAGAGATTCTGAACCTGGCAAACAACAGCCTCTCTGGTTCCATTCCAATTGAGTTGGGTAATCTCTTCAGCCTGAAGTACTTGAATTTGCTTGGGAACAGGTTGAAAGGTGAAATTCCCTCGGCGATAAATCAGTTAAGTCAGTTGCAGATCCTTGACTTGTCAAGAAACAATCTTTCAAGAGCTATCAACATCCTCAATAGCCAACTTAGGAATCTACAATCACTGGTTCTATCTGAGAATTCTTTTGCAGGTGGAATCCCCAGCAGCCTCTGCATTAGTAATTCCAATCTACAGCAGTTATTTCTCAATCAAAATTACCTCTCTGGCAGGATTCCATTGGAACTTCTGGACTGTTCTTCACTTAGACAATTGGACCTGTCAGACAATGGCCTCAATGGAGAGATTCCTTCCAGCATAGACAGTCTTCAGGATCTCACAGATCTTAAACTCAATAACAATAGCTTTACTGGAGCAATACCATCTCAGATTGGAAATATGAGTAACTTAGAAACTCTATTTCTGTTCCACAACAGTCTCACAGGTAGAATTCCAATAGAAATTGGAAAGTTACAGAGATTAACTGTTCTGTATCTCTATGAAAACTGCTTGTCGGGGAGTATACCACGAGAGCTAATGAACTGCTCAAGTTTAAGAGAGATCGATTTCTTTGGAAATGATTTCACAGGGTCTATTCCAGAAACAATTGGGAAGCTTAAGAATCTTGTTTTCCTTCAACTGAGGCAGAATGACTTGTCAGGCCCAATACCACCAAGCATGGGATACTGTAGGAAGCTTCAGACATTGGCCATGGCTGATAATAGACTCACAGGGTCATTGCCTCCAACTTTCAGATTTCTTACACAGCTCAGCATCTTCAGTGTGTACAACAACTCCCTTGAAGGTCCTATTCCTGATTCTCTCTTCCTTATGAAAAATCTCACTATTGTTAATTTTTCTCACAACAGGTTTAGTGGGGGGATCCATCCCCTCTCTGGTTCTAGCAGTCTGATCATATTAGACTTGACCAATAACAGCTTCTCAGGCCCTATTCCTTCTAGACTTTCCAAGTCGAGAAACATAATCCGTATCCGGCTTGGACAGAACCACCTTACCGGAAACATCCCTTCTGAACTTGGCCAACTTACAGAGCTCCACTTTCTTGATTTATCATCAAACAACCTCACAGGCGAAATGGCACTTGAACTGTCGAACTGTGAGCAATTAGAACATCTCCTTCTCAATGATAATCAATTGATGGGCACAATCCCTTCATGGTTAGGGAGCTTACAAGCTCTCGGAGAGCTTGACCTCTCATCCAATAGCTTCAATGGGAGTATACCTACAGAGGTAGGAAGGTGCTCAAACCTACTTAAGCTTTCTCTCCATAGCAACAATCTCTCAGGTAATATCCCCCCAGACATTGGAAACCTCACAAGTCTGAATGTCCTCAATCTTCAAGAAAACAATTTGACTGGTCCAATTCCATTTACAATTCAGCAGTGCAAGAATCTGTATGCATTGAGACTGTCCAAAAATTTCTTGACAGGCACCATACCATCTGAGTTAGGAAAGCTTACTGAGCTACAAGAGATATTGGACCTCAGTAGAAATCACTTGTCAGGAGATATCCCTTCAGCTCTAGGAAACCTCATAATGTTAGAGAGACTGAACCTTTCTTTCAATCAACTCCAAGGAGAAGTGCCTCCAGCACTTGGGAAACTAACCAGTCTCCACATGCTAAATCTATCAAGAAATCTTCTCCATGGTCAGATTCCTTCAACTTTATCAGGATTCCCAATCAGTTCTTTCTTGAGCAATGAAAACCTTTGTGGCCTGCCACTGATTTCATGTTCTGAATCAGCGGGTTTTGAGAAGAAGCGGCTATCGAATACTGCAGTTGTTGGTATTGTAGTAGCCATCGTATTTACTTCCACAGTGATATGCTTGATAATGCTTTATACCATGCTAAGGATCTGGTGCAATTGGAGAAAAGTCTCAGTTTCTAGTTCAGATAATGGTGGATTTGAATATTCGAAAGAGGAGGAGCAATGGGTATATGGAGATGAGAAGAAGCGAAATGGGGACTACTGGAAAGTGAACTCCATGTCTCTGGTTCATTCACAAGAGAAACAATCTCCAACTACTACTTGCATTTTCCAACTGAAACTGAAAATGGGTGCAATGGAGATGACTTCGGATTAGGGTCTCCTCTATCTTACATTTCATCTATGATTTTGGTTTATGTTTGCATGATTTCTTGTTCTCTTGTGCTCTTGTTTATCATTTCATTTATTTTCTCAAATGGGTTTTTAAGAAGTCTCCAGCCCATAACACCATATGTCCAAAACATCCTCAGGTACTTAAATCTTACCATTTCAACTGTGTAAAACCTGCTGAGGGGCCAAAAAATCATGCAAGTTAGTCCCCCCCACCCCACCCTTAAAAAAAAAAAAAAATCCAATGCTCGAGGCTCCCGCTACTGCAGGGTCTGGGAGGGGCAAATTGTACGCAACCTTACCCCCTGCTTCACAGAAGAGACTGTTTTCAGGTTTTGAACCTGTGACTCTCTTCCAAAAAAATTTCTTTACTTGGCAAATTAAGCTCCCAAAGACAATGAGCGAAAACAAAAGGCAAGAACTTGCAGCAAATCAAATCCATGTAGCTGGATTCACCTGCCAACCCACGAATCACCTATGTGTAGAAACAAAAACCTATACACAACACAGAAAACACAACAGAACAGAATGAAGAAGCAATCACACAATCGTAATGCAAGGATTTACATCGTTTGGCAAGATGTCTACATCCACAGAGAAATAAGATCAGTTTCACTAGTAATGGAGAAAGAGTTGCACGCTCTCTTCCTCACGCCTTTATTTGTTTACAAAAGAAATCCTGTAACCCTAATAAACCCCATCACTAACAATTTATAGGAAAACATAGAAATATAATTTCCCAAATTACACCAAGTAAATTCATCCAGCAGAGAAGTATTTGATGTTTCTCCATTGTATACCAGGGGTCTTCCTACCCATATCCTAATTTTGTGAATAACCATCAAAGCATCTCTGATAATTCTTCATTTTTGATCTAGTTCTTTTTGCCCTCTCTTTCTCTCTCGTGATAAGGTTGTAAAAGATGTAAACTTAGATTCTGAATCTTTGTAATCCTTTCTGTTGTTGTTGTTGTTATGTGTGTGTGTGTAAAGAATCTTTGTTAGTCAGGAGTACTGAGAATGTAGACAGACGCCAATATCCCTCAAAAGCTTCAGACCCAATAATTCATAGTTGCAGATGACAGCGATGCAGTATAAAGCATGTTGTGCTGAACAAAGTTATTGACTTTAACCAACTTAGATCAATATAGATCAAAGCCTGTGCACAGAAATGGAAGAAGAAGTGGTTCCTGATGATTTTATTGAAAAGCTAAAGGTACCTATTTTATTGCCGATTGAGGAATAAGGATGATAAGAACATCTCAAGAAGGCACGCAAAGCATCCAATTGAAAGGTCAAATTATGAGTGGCTTCAGCGTCAGATCCACGTGTTAATTGTAGTAGAGGTTGTTGAGATAGTTGAGACACAGGAAAGTGAACTCTTTACTAGTTTTGGTTTTGGAGAACTCTTTACTAAACTGATATGAATGACACTTCCACACATACTAATATGGGGATTATTCTTCTGAAGGCTAAGATCAGGGTATAATGCTCTCTTAAAAAAAAAAAAAAAAAGAAGTTACACACGGTTGCTTAATTTGAAACTGATGTAGACACCCCTCTAGACCCAGCATTCTATTGCAATAGTTGGCTGTTAGATGTCTTATATTCCACCTTTCGTGTTCTTTCCTATTATGTTACCTCCAAGTCCGCCCCACCTGTAAAAAAAAAAAAAAAAAAAAAAAAGGGAGAAGAGTTCTCTATCAACGCATGTAGCCATAGCATCAAAACAGGAGCCAATAAGAACACATGTGAAAGCATCAATAGGGCAGACAATTCCACCTTTCATGAGGGGCGTCCTACGTCTGGACACAGCCCCAACACTCCCCACATAGAATCTTTTTTCCCCTCAAAAAAAAATTAAAAAACATATAAAAATTGTCTGATATATTATTGGATTATGACATCGGTGGGATGGTCAGTGTACCATAGACATGTATAGATACACATAGGGATATGCATGCTAATGCATGATAAGACATTTGCTAAAAATAGACTATACAATTTGATGCATGACTAATTTAGATCATGAACTATCTATCCAACAATGAATTGTCACATTATCATTCCACTTGACAGAATGTGAATTAGCTGGCTACTCAAAATAAGTTCTTCACTCCAAAGCAATAAAATTTCCCAATTAATGTCTTACCAATTGCCTATGGTAACTCATGAGATTATAGAACTCTTTTTGTTTTTGTTTTTTTTTTTTTTTTTTTTTTTTTTTTTTTTTTTTTTTTTTTGGGTAGGAATGACCTTATAGAATTCAATCATCTTATTTTCAGATATTCTAGGGGGTAAGGAGTATTCTTTCCTAGGCTGGTTCTAAGGTGGCAATTTTAAACCCAGACCACAAACCTAGACAAATTATTAGTTAAAATCGCACGTGCAAGCAGGCAAGCCCTGTTTGGGGAATATATAATTTTTTTTACCAAATCGAGCCCAAATAATGTCCAACCCACCCCGGCTTGTTTTGGTTCAAATTTGAGCCTAATTTCAGACCAACTTGCACCCCTGGTCGAGTGGATCTGATCATTTGAACACCGGGGATAAATCAATATTGGGAAAAAGGCTCTTAAGTTATTATTATTATTATTATTTTTAAAAACAAGAAAAAACAACTAAAAACGTTTAAATCATATACAAAAACCGGCAACAGTTGATCTACCATTGGCTAGAGTTGCTTCCGCCATGGAGGCAAGATGAGATACCTGACTAAGATGTGGTAATAATCTACACAAAGTACCGGCTATAGATTTGTATACTGACTAAAAGTTAGGAGCCATATTAAGAGGCCACAAAAACATATGCAAATCAAAAGAGGGTTGTTGGATTATCTGAGTTGGTCCAAAATTCTTTTACTTTCCATCCTTCAACTTTTTGCATGTTGTGCTCCAAATAAAAGAGTCCTGGCACCTCCTTCAAAAGGCTCTTTAAGTTGCTGTGACTTTCCTATACACCTTGCCACGTGGATTGATGATGTGACTATTCTAACCGTCTGAATAGAAAATCAAAAAATTTTCATAACCTAATTCAATCAAAGACCTTCCTCGTATTGGCATGCATCCCATGTATACCTACAGGACTCCACTCCATAGCCATTGATTTACATAGCAATGTTTTGCTACGCGGCAAACTCCGATAAAGCCAAAACTGGACCAATGTAGGAACCGAGCTCCCCCCAATGTCATCTTGGCTCTGGCCCTTCTACAGCTAGCATTATGCTGCAATTATGAGTTTCTGGCGAATACCTTCCCCAAATGCAATTCGATTGACATTATACCTGGGGTGATAGGGGAGTCAATTTTCTTGCAGATCCTGAAAAAGGAATGATGAAACCCAATTAGAATATTTTCACCACCAAATGTCCGGTTGCAAACTTGCAACTGAGCCACAGCTTGATCTCTCTCCAAAAAGGCTTAGAAAAATTGCGGCTTTTGGTGTCGTTCGTCTGCTGTCTTTGGCCAAGGAAAAAAAACTCCAAACAATATGTTGAGATGCCAGAAAAACCAGAGGGAAACAAATACAGGTGGGGGTGGGGGGAAGAAGAGTGCACAGTGGAAGGGCGCTAGGATTACTTCCATTTTCACATCGGTGGCAATTAGAATTTGTTTCTACATTTTTACAACATATTAATGACAATTTTTGATTTCTATGACCCCCTATCCCTCCAAAACTGTGATGACATTCTAATTTCTGATACACTGGCACACTAACAGAAAACCCATTTCAACTTAAGTGGAAAAAAAGAATGAATACATGAGGGTAGTGGAAGGGAAGAGAAGGGGGTAAGGGTTGGGGAGTGGAGAAGAATCCACCATTTCACCTCTTCTCCTCCTTTATGGAATCCATTGCTTGTGATTCAGCCAAGAGCCTTGTGTACTCATGTTGGGCCTCTTCTAGCTCCTTTCTGAGCTGTTGCACCTATGCAGATAAAAAGAATAAAAAAAATAAAAATAAAAATGACCCTCAGCAACAAGTGCTCAAATGCTCAAAATTCACAAGTAAATAGAACCCATAACAAGTGAGCATCTTGCTTTATTTTATGTTCGAAAAAGGTGGAAGATATCCCCAGAATTTTATTGAGTAATCATGTTGAGATGGATCAACATGAAAATATTCAAAACTCTGAGGATTTACTGCAATTTTATTTTTTATTTTTTGAAAACTTAACTATTGAATAAACGAATTTTCAAACACTTCTTCTCTGGTTATAAATTTTCAAAGTTTGAAAGACTATTCAGCACCATTGTTTCTGTTACATGTGAAAGTACTTAATAAGTTGTTATATTATGTTAAGTACCTTGATAATAAGCTGTTCTGCCCTTCTCTCGTATTCTGAGCACCTGAAATAAACAGAAATCAAATTCAAGATCCTCCCAAAAGTACAAATAACTAAGAAATCATCTTTGGCTCATATAACGTAAGGCCTTGTTTGCCAAGTCAGCTGTCTGGTTGTGTAGTCAAGAGAGGGGAGCAATAATTCTTCAGCTTTATCCAGATCTTTCTATGCAGTATGGCTGTGAAGGGGCAGGATTTTAATCCAGATTCAATCCATATCCCATCCAATGAACACACATTGGATTGGCCAACTTCCAATCTGATACAAATCCGATCTGGTTTATCCCATATTCAATTGATACAATACGGTCTGAGAAATAACCACGAGTGCAGTTCGAACAATTGATATACGTAACTGGAAGTAACCAATTAGGTTTACAATGAAAACTAAGAAATCGGTAGTATATCTGATTACTAATCAGAAGGATATAGTCTTTGACTACATATCCTGCAGACACAGCATCTGGTTAAATGACCAGATTCTCTTGACAGGATACAGTGATATGCACATCCAATTTTAATCCAATTCGTTTACAGAACTACCACACCGGTATAGCATTAAAAAGCATGGGGTTTTGAGTGCATTTCTCAAGCTTCTATTAGGATCTAAATGTTAGAGATATTTGTTACGTTACTCTAAGGGTAGTTTAGTAATTTTTCACGTTATGTTTTATTTTTCCTTTTCCTCCTTAGGGAGGTGTGTAATTCCCACCTTAGGGAGATATGTGTAATATCTTGTAAATATGTTAGTAAAGTAATATATTGTTGTTAGTGAGACTTTACTCACAACACACATTCTACCATCTTCCTTCTTCTTCATCTTCTTCCTCTCCAACCCCTTCTTCTTCTCTCATTCTCTCTTTCTCCCTTGGTTAATCACAAACCGTACATTCTAACTCTAAATTCAGGCAATATACCATAAGTCATCCAACCTATATGCTGAAGAAAAACTTAAGAAATATCCACTGAAAATGAAGCAGAGTTATTTTTCTATTTTGCACTTACTGTGCTCGGAGCTTCTTGTTTTCTTGTATTAGAATAATGGACTCTTGATCTTGCACCAGATTCTCAATATAATTCTTAGGCTGCCAAAAAGAAAAATGAAAGCAAATGTCACCAAAAAAGATTGCTCTGTTGTAAGTAAAACTACTTCAATAAGAAAGAATGGGTTAAAAATGAGAATTCAACAGCTGAAAGGGAAAACAAAGAAAACATGAAGTGGAAGGAAGAAATTCCAAATATAACAAAATCAAAATTTTTTACATATGGCTATCTTGGATAAGTGCAAGAACACATCACACCCCGCTCCCGCTAGGATACCCGTCCTAGTCATACCGCATGTATCCTAGTGGCAGCAGAGTGTGACAACACAGATACAGAACTCATTATTTTCAGATAGACAGCCAGATGAGAGAGCATAAGAAGCAATGGCTATTGCCATTGTAAATAAAACCCATGGTTGGAAGATTAAGGGCTCGGAATTAAAGATGTCAGGTAAGGTTTGGAGTGGGTTTCACCAATACAAAACTCTGATCCTATTGATCAACTCTCACCCCCAAGCCTTAGTGCATGCAAGGACTCAAATTTCATTTGAGTAACAAGTGTGAAGCCTCAGGGCTTCCTGTAGCAAACCCAGCATTTACCTTGGTAAGTATTGAGGGTCATACCAACCCTAGGCAAGTCTCAAGTTATTGCCATCCCTATTCAAGATCACCTCCTACTAAGTATGTCAATTGGTCAGTCCCATTCATTTTTGATTGGACTGAACTTTATATCTAATAATGGAGCACAGACAGAAACTGACCAATTATCTAATTGGTCTCCATTTACCATACTGAATTTTTTTGCTTTACAATCTGTTGGTCTTGGCCTATAATCCATAGTTCTAAATCTTGGCAGGTTTCGGCAATTTTGGTGTATCGTTGGACCCCGAGATGTCAGCAGTTTACTCTCAATCTCGCAATTGGTGGTATTGCATACATATAAATAAGAAAAGAGAAAAACATAAGTAATCTAAAACAGAAGTAAAAACATTATCAAACTAGGAACTAACTCAATCTCCTAATGACAAAAACTATCTGAATTAAAATAAATTTCTAATTAAAAGATAAACCATAAAAGTAGACTATCTTGAAAATACTACTGAACCAGAACCCAAATTGGACCCAGTTCATCTCTGTCTGGATTCCCAAGCAGGTTCGGCCAATCTTCGGAAGTTCTCCAGCATCAACGGGTGAGGGATGGATTCCACAAATAGGGGGGAGGTCTGGAAGGGTGAGGAGAGAAGAAGTTGGGTACATAGAGACAGAGAGAGAGAGAGAGAGAGAGAGAGAGAGAGTGAACTGCAGAGAGGGAAACTGAAAGGAGACTGGGGAGAGTATACTGTTTTGAGCAAATGGAGATGACTCCGATTGTAAGAACCATCAGCCATGAAAGTCAGGAGCAGCAGCAAAAGTTGAGAAAAGGGTTTTTTTTTTTACTTGAGCCTTAGTCCGTTAATTTAGTTTTGGCCAGTTATGGGTTATTCAGTCGGGGCCCCTCATTCTAGTTGACCAAATATTTTTTATTTTTTTTTCAATCCAAAATCAAAGTCAAAATAAAAACCAAACCAATTAATGGCTGGTTAGAGTTTCGGCTTTAACCAGTCAGTTTCAGCTAGGTTTTGACACCCTCAACTCCCACCATCTCACGTTCACAACTTTGCGTGTAGCTAGTTAACTTTGAAATTGAACAGGGAACTTGAGATTGAGTGTTTTGGAGTTTAGGAGAAGAAATTGTAGCCATGTCCGACATTACAAACTTCTCTTTTTTTTATTTTTGGACAGCTGTTTCATGTGGAGTCCCCCCCCCCCCCCCACTCCCAACCCCCACACCACACGTTTCTTTCCTGTGTCTCCCACAGGAAACATTTCCCCCCCTTTTTTTTGGGGGTGGGGATGGGAGTGGGGGTTCAAATCGCATTTCATCAAAGTTCCATAATTTAGATAAAAAACTTCTCCCCACATCCAAATTCTAAACCTCCTATTCAAATTTCAAAAGGGAAAGACTGATCAATTTCCGTAGCTTAACCAGAAGGGAATAGACCAGAAAAACAAATAGAGACAATAAGCAGAGAATACTAGCAAAGGGGGAACAAAAGGTACCTTCAAGAGGCATTGAAAACTACAAGGACAACTTAAAACTAGGACTTTCTTGACCAATCTCTCAATACTAATGATAAAGTCTTTAATGATCATTTGACTCTCTGATTGACTGAGTCAGAAAAAATCTTGTAAACTTAAGGAACTTTTTTTTTTTCAAACACATCAAAACTCTGCCAAGTTTTCCAACTACAATGCAACCAAAAAATGCTGAGCAAAGCCAATTCTGCTATGTGGATTTCTATCCTATCATACTCATCAGTTACTTTGGCCAGCTAAAAAGTAGTAAGACATTGTTCATGATTAACCTAAGCTTTCAGCTGTTTTCTCATTCCAATTAAAAGACAAGTTAAAATGGTTAAAAATATAGTTACAAATTTCCAATGGACCCCATATGTAAGGCTATGAGAACAATTGAAGACCATTTACCCCCCCCCCAACCCAAAAAAAAAAGAGAGAAAAATTGAAGATCAATCGGTGTTTCTTCTAGACAAATTGACCAAGGTAAGAGAGAAGATATAAAACTGTGGGGAATTGCTACGCTTCCCTACTAATGTCGATACGTGATACAACCTCTATCACAATAGGAATAGACAACAGACTGTATAAAAAATTTGACTCCGCTCTAACCAAAGAAGAATACGAATTCCCCCTAAAGTTTGAGAGCTGGGATCTATGGATCCGGGAACTCCAACAGCAATGTGCTTCTATTTTGAAGGGAGCATAACAAAAGTGTATTTTATTTACGCAAAAGGGGGGTCACAACAAGGAATCTTCATTTTTGTGGCGTAAAAAAGAAAAAGAAAAAATGAATTTTCATGATATATATTGTAATTCCACACTGTTGATAGGGGGTGCCAAAAGCAGCCTTCAGTCGGATGGTAAGGCTTTGACAAAGGGAAGAAATAGATTAGTCACGACACTTTGAAAATAGTTCTGCCCTCCTCTCTTGGGCCTCTAATTCTTTTAATCTAATAAAGTAACATTTCAAAAAACAATAAGGGAAGGGGTTTTCTAAGCAGCCCAAATATCTGCCATGTGTGGCAGCTTGGATGGGGCCAAAATTGGTGAACAGGTTGACCCAAGGTCCCCCGCTAATATGTCAAGTTTCAGCCAAGACAGTTTTCTAAAATGACAAACTAAGGCATCAAAAAATTCATGAGGATAGAATGGGTGTGTGGACTGCAAGAAGGTGCACGGATATACATGGGACGGTATGTAATCGATCCAGATCATTCCCCGGATATCTAACAGTCAGAATTGCCACATTACCTACCCATCTATGTGCCACATATGAGCAGGCCATCAAAAGAAACCTTTGCAGGGAGGCCATCTAGAAAAAAATAATCCCAATAAATAAAATATACAAATTTCAATTCTATTATTTCAGAAATATTATAGAGAACAAGATAATAACTTATACATATCTAATATCTAGTTTTTTTTTTTTTTTTTTTTCACATTTTAAAGAAAATGTCAAATATTTATAAATAAAATAAGAAATTCTTCCATTGTGCAAGAAACTATAATTATCAGGATCACATATGCTGACATAAACTTAAAATATTCAAATGGAATTCTTATTGCTGACAAAATTGAAATAACAGATGGCATTATCATGCCAAACCTGAGTAAACCTATTCTGCCTGGTGTCAATTACATTTTCTCCTGACCTCGCTCGTGCTTTCATGCGTTCATGTTCAACTATATGATCATGATCCTTCCTTTTTATGGATAAACCTGTTTACGTATCATATGGTTATAATAATTAGTAAAAGTACAGAGACAGCATAGCCATTGCATGCTGAGGGGGAAAAAAGGAATATATAGTATTATAAAATAAAATAAAAAGGAAACTATTAAAACTAATTAAATCAATGCAATATATTTGAAAATGTAACATTTCGGGAGCTAATCTGACAATTTCCAACTGACTGTACCCACTTTCCAACTGACAAATGATGAGTTTCGACTGTACCTTGAGGGGCTTCACCAGCAGAAGCGACTCTTGGATCATCAATAGCAGGGGAACCATGATTTGTCACAACAGCTTGAAGACCATGTGTTCCAGATTGATGTGAGCCCTGGGGAATCACTGGCACAGGAGATTTTTTAACTTGACCATACCCAATCAATCCACAATGAATATTCCTGCCAAAATTCTGAAGTGCATTGACTAAATATGATTGAGCAAAAATATACTTATATCTTAAATGATCAAGATTCTGCGTAATTGAATGAAGAGGCGTGCATAGAATAAGAAATCTAGAATACAAAAAGGCTTCCTCCAAAAAAAAAAAAAAAAAAAACTTCATAATGGCAGCGTGGAGTGAGCAGTTCATGCATTAGAGCAAAACCAGACCCTAGAGCACCACCTTAGATATGGGTCCCTAAAACGATGCTAAAGCAGAAAACTTTCACATATGCTTCTAAGGAAAAAAAAAAAAAAAAAAATAGCTTACCAATATTCAGATGTCATCTGCTTTAAGCGGTACTCAAGCCTTTGAAAAAGAGAAGTCTTCTCAAAATCTTGCTTATCATGGGTGGGTTCAATAAAATTTGCCTCCAATACGCCTAAGAGAACACTACTAGATCATTCAGTAGCAACTCAAAATGAATGTGGACACAATCAGACAGTTATGACTGTCTAACATTATATGTGAAAAGCTGCTCACCAACAACACCTCTGCTTTTTGTATCGGTTTGACTAACAACACGCAAAAATGGCTGCAAAGAAAGAGTTCAGAGAGGAAATGATAAGAAATGTGCTTTTGTCAAAATGAGCTCAAGATGAACAGATATATATTTTTTTTTTTTTAGTGAATAATAAATGCATTAAAAGAAGGGGGAGGGAGAATATGACCCCAAAGGGAAAATTACAAACCCAATAAGGGTAACAAAAGCCCATAAAAGACTGCATCTAAGGCCCAAATGGGCTTTAAGACTCAAAAGCATGTCACAAAAACCCACATGGGCTAAGAGACAAGTATAAAGAAGCCCAAAGCAAAGAGGGGCAACCAAGACAATTCCAGGAAGGGTTCTACCAAACCCTACCCAACTTATCTCCACACTTCATCTTCCAAGCCGCCAAGGAGAATCGGAGCTCCGCCAGCAAGAGAGCAGCCACGGCGATGGGACGCTGGCCTTGCGGAGGGCCACAGCCAAGGTAGAGAAGCTGGCCAAGCGAAGGTGACAGTCGCGGTGGAGAGGCGCCAGCCTTGCCAAGGGCAACAGCGAGGCGACTGTCGGCCAAGCATAGCTGACAGCCTCGCAGGCTGCTGGCCATGTGACTGGTGAAGAGAGCGCTGAAGGTGCAAACGATTCGATGTGGGAGGAGATGGAGAAACCTGACAAATCAGACTAATGATCCAGATATGGGCTGCAGCTTGGTCACCGCAAGTTACACCTGAACTGAGAAGCAGCTCAAGGAAGAGCAGCTGCAGGTCCAGAGAGCACCAACAGAGCCAATGAAGGTTTGGGAGAAGCTAGAGAACTCGGGGACTTTGCCGGCGGCACAATGTCACTCCAGACAGAGTTTCACCAGATCAGAGGCTTGACGGTAGAAAGAAGTGCAAGGGAGCCAGCAAGGGGTGGATCGCGAGCTCCCATCGTGTGAGACAATAAAGGAAGAAGAAGGGAAAGGGTAATAAGGCGAGAGAAAGAAAAGAAAGAGAGTGGAGGAGGAAGAAGAGAGAGGAGGGAGAGGATGAGAGAAGGAGAAGGAAGGGTGAGAGAGGGGGGAGCAGCCCGGCCCTAGCGGCGGCCGAAAAAGGGTACTTTCTAAGAAGGGAGAAGGAGAGATGAGAAGGGCGAGAGAGAGGATCTCTTTCGATCCTCAAGGAGAGAGGAGAAGGGCGAGTGAGAGGATCTCTTGCCGATCCTCCATCTTTATTCATTCTATGGAACAATCACGAACAGAAAGTTAAACTGAGACATAAAATTACTTCTTGTGCCATGACATTTTATAAAGATTTTAGTACTTATATCATACAACCAAAAATGTTCATCTACAATCTAGTTAGGAATGCTCAAGTCATGTTACATACACATACTCCCATAACCTCAATTCTAAGCCCAGACCAAACTACTTGGTATCAACTAAATGCATACCCTGTCCACCTTTCCACGCTATTTAGAGCCTTATGTTTCACTAGCACATAAGCACTCATCTATTCTCTTAACAATTCAACCCAAGAAATTTCAGGCATTTGTATTCGTTTTTAACATATCTAACTTGCACCATATCACTTGGGCCTGTTTGGCAACGTTCCTGTTTCATATAAGTACTTTTTAGTCAGAAGTATTTATTTTTGTCCGTCATTAAAGAACAGTTCTGCAAGTTACTAAAGTGTTTGGTAAAAGCTAAAAAATAAAAACACTTCCTCCTCTTCTCTCTCCTATATCACTGTCACAGTGCCACCATAGGTACTTTTTAGTCAGAAGTATTTATTTTTGTCCGTCATTAAAGAACAGTTATGCAAGTTACAAAAGTGTTTGGTATAAGCTAAAAAATAAAAATTAGCAAAATGCACCAAAAGTGACAAAATTTCACCAAACAATTGCATTTTTGCCAGACTTTCAGTTGGCCATTTCCCACCCCGTGGGTGCAAACAGCTGAAATGGCCCATTTTTTTGCCGAACATCTCATTTTTGTTCACGATGCAAACAGGACCAAGTTTACCAAAATATCGACGAAAAACTCGAAATTTCATCCGAATCAGTGCTGATTCCGAGTTTCGTCTCTTGTTTCATCTCGGCAACATCGAATAACGAAAATTCGATGGGTTATTGAACTATGCTTGGAACAAGAAGACGAAGATGAAGTGGGAAATTTGGGGCTGAAGCTGGAATCGCAAAGCATATTAAGTTGGTATCCCATCACTTTGAAACTAAAAAAGGGTGGGAAAGTGAGTTGATGGTACCCACCTTTATGGGGTGAGGGAATAGAAAAGGGAAGGAAAGGAAAAAAAGGAAAGGAAAAAAGAAGGGTTTGTGGGCTCCACATTAATAAAATAATCAATTTTCCAACCGATGATACACCAACACCACTCCTCAGCGCGAGACAACCGACAATGAAGCACCACTACTCAGTGCCGCCGCTGCAACACCACTCTGCTCCATCCACCGCCGCTAAAATCGTAGAATGCCTTCTGCAGGCACTCTTGCAGAAGTCTAAGCCTGAGTGACTTGCAGAAGCTGCAGGCATGAAACAATCTATTGCTCCGTTTCATCTCTCTTCAGTTCTGAAACTACAAATTTAGGGCCGTGAAATGCCAGGACGATTTATCCTTGAAACAACCCATTCCTTGAAGCTGCAGGCACTCTTGCAGAAGCCCAATCCTGAGAGACGATGGCGCCGTATCATTTGTCTGGCTTCCTCCACATATAACATTTACTGTTGGTTAGCAGAATGCTAGGATGATTTACCTCCCTTCCCCGGAAAGTCCCACCCAAAACCATGGGACTATGGAAAGGGATGGGGTGAGAAAAAGTGATCGCCATCGAAGCCCCACAGTCCCCCTTTTTACGGATGGTTGTCTCTTCGTTCTACCATTGGCAACCAAAAGAACACGGTTTGGGAAACCATGGAAAACATCCCAATTTTCCCACCCTTTTTTCCACTTTTCTCTATCAAACAAACTAGGACTAAGGGAAATGTGGAGCTGGAATCACAAATTCACCTGGTTCTACCTCTTCACACGACCTCCAATTAGGACCACAGAAACAACAACAATCACAGACACGGCAACATCCAGAGCAACAACAACGGCCAATTTAATCCAAACAGAGCATGCTTTCAAGTGTTCGAAATTTTGGTGAAAATGATGTTCCTTTGGACCATTGATTTCATCGTCCAATAGAACACTTGAACAAAAAGACCCAAAAATCTATTTTCTCTGGACCTTTGATTTTATCGTCCAACGGAGAGCTGAAAACGATGTTTCTTAGGGATTCGTTGGACCTTTGATTTCATCGTCAAATGCACTGGTTTTATGGGCAAGAGACCCATAACTCAATTTGTCCCTATTTCCCAATTCAATGACAATCTCTCTCCCCCCAAATCGTTTCCCTGGTTCCCTACCATTATGGCCAGAAGCTCCTCCAAGACATGGGCCATCACAAGTGGCACTCCCTCCATCAGATTTTGAAGCAGACCCGTCAAGAAGTGAATCTCTACCTCGATTCTATCTGGGAGGTCAAGGAGAAGGCCTGAGCATAATACAAAAGGCCCCATCCCTCTCAGCAGCAAAGAGTTCATGGAGAAGATGGTTCCCAACAGCTACTTCATGCTCAACCTGTTGTGAGGCGTCGTCAGGGGTTTCATGTATCTGGGCTATTCCCAAATGACCCTGTTTTCGAAATGCAGGGAGTGAGGCACTCCATCCAAGAAGACATGATCATGCTTGAGAATCAGATCCCACTCTTCACCCTCAATCGCCTCTTTGGTCTCCAGATTGATGAGCCCAACCAGAGAAAGGAGGGGGAGGTCAGAGGCAAGAAAGATGGTGATGGGGAGATGACAGAGATGTGAGAGTGCACCTTAGCAAGGGGGGAGGTAGGTTCAGAGAGATGGGAGGTGAGAGAAGAGGGGGAGGGGTTGAATGAGACAGAAGCAAGCCCCTTATTTTATTCTTTTTTCCAGAAAAATAGATTTAAATGTGTAATTTTTATCAACATTTGTGTTTTTTCCATAGGACATGTGAATAAATCAATAAATACTGATTTCTGTGCAAGCACACTAAAGGTACAGAAGCTGATGGATTATGATAGGCATGGCTCTAAACCAACATCTAAAATGCTTGTGTGTGTGTTTTTCCTGGAGGGAACCAAGAATTTGACGGTCATAATATAAGTGAAAGGCAATTAGGCAAATGGACAAAATAAACAGCCTGAAACAAAAGACCATTCCCTCAAGAACAGTGGTCTTACAAACCAAATTCCTTGCCAACAAAAGCAACCATTTCGGCTCCATGTCAATGTTCTCATCAACTCATGTTAACAGTTCCTGAATCTGACATCGAAAATGAAAGGACAATCTGTCTCAAGAGAGCTAAAAAAGCCCACTCATACAATATTTGCAGCTTTTCATAACAGTACCAAATTAATGAGGATATAGAAAACAAATAAAGGAGTTCTAAATTTTGTCAGAAAATTCTGAGTCTAAGTGGGTAAGAAGAATAACATTACCAATATAAGACGGTTCTTGTGGTAGATATTGAAACCATGGACATTTACATGTGGAGCATCTTTCAGGAACCCTATTGTCGTAAGGATTGCAGTCTGAAAAGTGAAACCAGCAGGCAACACATAATGAATAACAGTAGCAAAAGACTCATCCAGAGAAGATTGAGTAGAAACAAACGGTCATGTGCGTCATACAGAGATTAAGACAACAATATAACAAAGACAGAATTCAAATATAAAATATCAAAATCATACAAATCAAATGTCAATATATAGCTTATTTTGGACTAATAGGAGACTTGCTGAATCAAGAATTGCATGTAAATTATACCATGCTTGTTAATGATAGTTAGCTCTCTGCTTTCCCTAGTTCCTAGGTTTCTTTTGAACCTCAGGGAATTTCTGCTCATGGCCTAGCTGTCATCACTATTGCCCCTTATCTCCTTTAGTCCTAAGCCCTTCAAATTTTTTGATAAGTTAGCATCTCATAATGATTTTCTCCAATTTGGCTCCAATTTGGAGAATCAAGCTTGGAACCCCCCCCTGGTTATTAATAGATCTTGCCCTCTCACCATTTTTGCTTAGAAATTAAAATCGGTCAAGCTTGTCTTGAAATCCTGGAACAAGAGTACTTTTAGTAACATTTTTCATGTAGTGGATGATTGTAGGGCTCTTGATGCAGATAAGTCACTTAATGAGCTTATTTTATTGCAAATAAGCCTTGGGTTGGGTTATATATGTGTTGGGCCTTTGACCCCATGGGTTTTCTTTGTAATGGGCCATTTAATGGACCTAAAATATGGGTAGAAAGTAGGAAAACGGGATTTAATTTATTAGTTTAGTTAGAGTCTTGTTTTGAGTTTATTTCCTTTGTTATTTCAGTATGAGTCAGTTTAGGTTTCCCTATTAGTGAATGACTAGTTAGTTACCTACTCCATGTTGGAGTTCTAGTCCTAGTTCTATTTGGAGTCCAACACCTATTAGGTATTGTCTATAGCCCAACTTGAAGACTAGCTCTTAGTTAGGTTATGATTGCTATTCATCCCTCTATATATAGAGGAGCATATGTATTCTCAATTCTCAGATTTGAATAATGAATGATTGTAGTCAATTGCTTAAACAACCGGAATAGCTGTGGGTGAGAAGCCCAGGCCGAGATAGCCACTCCTCTCCCACATTCCCCTTGTCATTCCTTTACTTTTCTGCAAATTATTTAGTGTTATTAATTGTTTAGTGTAAGAAGAATTCAGATCTGTCCAAGTCTTCAAAGCCAAAATCGATAGCCAAGAATCTCCCATTCTTGAAGTCTGCGATCTCTCTCTTCTCCTCTATTATGAATCTGATCAAGGAGCTACGGTTAAGGGTTTTCAGAAGTCATTGCAGGACTACTCAGTCCTCCTCATGAAGCTGTCCAGATTGTCCAGTTGCTGTTTTGCAGAATTCTGTCAACTTCTCTCTCCTAGGTCAGAAAATCAAGAAAGTACATAACTTTACAACCAGCCGACAGAAGTTCTTCAAACTTGAGGGTTTTTGTACCCTCCCTAGGCCCTACAATCGACCAAATTTGCAGTTCAATTGGAGCCCTAGAGACCTGGCCGCACCTCTCTCTGTCTAGCCATATTGCAAGTATTTCTCTCTCCTATCGGGTTGAGTTTTGGGCTGGTTTTGCTCTTGCATTGCTATTGTATCCTTGGGGGTTTATTTGATGGTCTTATTCCCTTGTTTCCTAGTCCTATTTGTCTTGTTTGAGGTTTATAAACTACTGGGGTAGTTTACTTGTAATCTTCTCTTGCATTACTCTTCTCTCTAACGCCTAGTCTAGACTTTGAGTTGATCCCCAAAATCTAACTTTAGCTGAGGAGAAAGATTTGTCCTTTATGTTGGGTAGTCTTCTCCAGTAAGGAGAGTTTTTTCCAAGCAAAAGTCCATGATTACTGTTTTCTTCCATAAGATGATGAGGGCTAGGCATAGTCTCAACTCTGTATATCGTTTGAGAAATTCTGAAAGCGATCTTATTTTGAACCCGGATGAGATTAAATCTGCTTTCGTCTAGCACTTCAAAGTTCAAACCAATTTAAATTACTCCTGATGCAGTTGGGCGCTGAGTCAATTATGGCTGCTGATATGTATTTGAGTAATTATGTGTCGGTTTCAGACTTTACTTCCATTAGTCTTGTGTCAGTTTGGACTTAGGGTTAGGTTAATTTAAGTCAATTTATACTCTTGAGTAGCCATCGCATAGATTCAGATTTGAAATTGGGAATGGTTGTAGTGAGCTATGATTACCTCTCACCCCCTTGATCATCTTCTCTTCTCTTCCCTCTATACTTTCTTCCTTGTTACCCTGTTCTCTTCCTTTATGTGTAATCTGTTTGGGCTGAGATTTTGAGCCGAGGCAGCCCTCTCCTAGGCGACCGAAACCCATGAAGATCAGCTTGAAATCCCTCATCAGCTGTGCCAACCGAAACCTGCAACTGAAGAGCAGCACATCTAGCCAGTTCTTGATTCAGATTCTCCATTTTGACTTCTGGGCTGCTGTTTCAAGCTGTTGGCTGTGAGAAATAAGAGATCCTTGTGCTGCAACCCTCCCTCCAGAAATTTCAAGTCAAACCGAGGCTAAACCAGGGAGCTCTTTCTCTCGAAGCTTTACTGGTTCAACTACCTGCAACTCTTTTCCAAGGTTGCAGACAACTCAATCGTGGGTTGTTTCTTTTCAGGCAACATGTTTATTTTCCAGGTTTACCCCCACTTATTTATTCTAAGTATGTGTTGTCCCCTTTTTCCTTCCATTCCAAGAATACCCCTCCCCTTTCATACGTTACACTTTTCTTCTAATTGGGGATTCAAGAAGTACTTTAGGTCTTTGTCATTTTGTGTTAAAAGTCCTTTGTTTTATTTACTTCTCCCTCCTTATTACACCGCCAATAAATTATGGGAAAATTACGCCCCCCTCCCCTATAGTTTGCCGAAATTACATGAAGGTCCAAGGGTTTAAACGATTTCTGGCCCCTCCCCTGTAGTTTGAAAGATTCTTACATTTGAGTCCAATCCGTTATTGTCCGTGAGTTAGAAACTTTTAGCTGGTGAAGTCACCTTTTTTATACTGAAAATGCCCTCAAAACTAAGTGAAGAGACCAAAAGACCCTTCACTTAAAACGAAGAAATGAGGGAAATCCCTCTTTCACTTTCATCATCTTCAACCTAGGTCTTCAATCCTTGCTCTGCAAATCTTCAGACTCAGGTAACAAAGAACACCAAGAAGGGAAGGAACCGACTGAAGCTAGCGGAGGGTTCAATTGACGCGAAGAAGTTTCATTCCCTGTAGAAACTGCAATCTCTTCTTCCCTGAGTCGGTATCTCTTCCTCTAACCTCTTCATCTGCTTCTATGCTGTATGATATTCTACGCTCTTTGATATCCATGGCGCCTGCCAAGAAATAAAAAAGTGTGAATAAGCAATTTTTGAATGTTAACAAAGAATCACCTGATAAGGGCGGAGGAAACGGGAACAAATCTAAGCAACGGGTAAGTTTTCGCTTCATATGACCTTTAAGGTTCATGTGGATTAAATACTTAGCGAAGTTATCTCACTGATGTGCCGACCAATTCGGCCAAGGTAGCATGTTTTGATCTTTTAGTAAAAAGAATAACCTCATGATAAAAGAAAAAAAAAAAAAAAAAAAATCCATGAGTATTAAAAACAAGTGAATTGATGCAACTTGTTGGATAGGGTTGTTAACCATGCTGCAGATTACGTTTTCTTTTTGTCCTCTTTTGTTTTTTTTCCCACCAAAAAGAAATCGCTATAGTTTGAGTAAATCTTATGTTGATCTTTGAAGAGTTCTTATAAATTTACAAACATCCATCTTTCCACAAAATTCTTTAGTAATTTTTTGCTTGCATGAAAATTGTACAAATACCTCTTCCTTTCACAAAAAATTCTGTCAGTTCATAAAAGTTTCACTGCCAGTATCTGCTAAAAGAAGAGAGGAGGAGGAGGCCAATGGTGAAGAAGTCTCATTCCCTGTAGAAACTGCAATCTCTTCTTCCCTGAGTCGGTATCTCTTCCTCTAACCTCTTCATCTGTTTGTACGCTCTCTGATATTCTTCAATGACACTCTTGTGCTCGTGTTGTCGACCCTGATTTCAGCTTCTGCCCTTACTGTGGTTCGGCTCTATAATTTCCTTTCCATATCTCAGATGAGGAGGATCGAGCGGAAGAGAGGATGGTTTGCTTCTTTGTTATCTTTTGGGGAGTCAAGAGTTTCTCTATGTACATGCGCTTCTGTGTTTAATAATAATGTGATCTTTTAATGAATAACGAAATTTTCTCCACCCAAGTTTTCTTGCAGGTGGGGATGATTTGAAAAGACTTGTTTTCCCCAAAACTTCTCCAATGTTTATGTGTTAGGGATGATTTGAGTGTTTTGAGTATTAGAGTATAAAAGGGTATAATGGTCATCTTATCTAAAGACTTTACTACTAAAGGGGTGTAATATAGTCTTTTGCTCTATAAAACTAACTGCATGTTCACACCATCGATGATAGGGGAGGGGGCGTAATCGTTCAAACCCTCGGACTCACATGTAATTTCAGCAAACTACAGGGGAGGGGGGCCATAATTTTCCCTTAAATTATTTGCTATCCAAGTTTGTCCTTGAACAATAAATGGTAATTCCTTTCAAATCTATTTGCTTCTTTAGTTGCTATTAACCCCTTGAGAGTTCTGGAATATTAAAATATTGCCGTTGGTTATGATATTTGCTATTTGTTAATTAAGTGGGTCCTAAGTGATCTGATTCCGGTTTTGGAACCCGGATCCGCATCACCTCCTCCCTCCCCTCTTTTGCCTCCAATTCCAGAGGATTTGCAGTTCTCAAAGGTCCTGCCTAATGATAGGAGACTGCTTTCTTCCATTCCTTTTGGTGATGAGATTCAATTGGCAATTAAATCCCGTAAGTCTTGAGAACGCCCTAGGTCTGGATGGGTTTAGTTTTAGTTTCATATTAGGCTCTCTTTGGTATAATTGTTTATTTTTGTTTTTTCAGACACAAACGATTTTGTAGGTGTTCCGTACTATTAATGATTTATGGACCCTATTTCTATTTAAAACAAATCAGAACAACACAAAAACTAGAAATTGGTCAAGATTCATTTGTGTTATGGCCAAAATGGTTTTTGGTCATTTATGCAGACAATTTTGATTAACAAATACTCCTAACTCATAAGTCCTAAGGTTGAGGGTAAAAAAAGTGTCATTTCCTCTTTGAATTAGAGAGACAAGTCCAGACACTTCCTTCTCCTCTTCTTCTTCTTCTTCCTCCAACTCCACCCACCCCTTCCCCTTCTTTTATTCTTCTTGCAACCCCCCACCCCCAACTGCAACCCAAACCGCATACCCGCCCCTACCCTTGCTCCTCTTCTTCCTGTAACCCCACCCTGTACACAAACCGAGCCACCACAGTGACCCACCACTACAATCTCAACACCAATGATGCCCCTTGTTGCCCCAATCCCTGCTTGTACACCCTAAACCAACTCAGGAACAAATGTAAAACAAGTGTCATCGTGGAAATGTAGGCACTGGGGGCCACAATGCTTTGTACCTGCAAGAACTTCTAGATAGAGAAATTGGTAGCGTACGCAAATATCTGTGGGATTACTTCGTATACAAACACCACAGCCACTAATGTGATCATGGGAGACTGACCTAGAAGGATCAAGATTGGTTTGTAGAAGATGTAGATCATCATGAGTGGAATCCCAGTAGCCATGAGAAGGATCACCGATCTCTTTAAATAAATCCCCAACATTTCGTGCTTTGAAGCCCCATAAGCTTCTCCACAGAACGCCTCTATTGCACTTCCCATTCCTAGTTCTAACGTTCATTTTTTAACAAACAAAAGTGGGGAAATGATTTTTTTTTTCTAAGAATTAGAGTATTAAATGTGTGAATTGAGGAATCGGTGAATATATATATATATATATATATATTATATACCATGAGACCATAGGTGAGGACTTGAATGCTTTCCGAGGGAGGCGACAACAAGCTCAAGATTGCCGATCAGAATCTGGATGAGCCTTGGCTGATTTTAAATCGGATCAACCGATTTGCCCGATTTGATTCTCAAACCATGGAATATTTCAGAAACATCTGATATCAAATCATGAATCAACCTAACAATTACCTTCATTGATTAAATATTGGATGTAGATTGGATGATTTCAAATTGGACTCATCGTGTAGCTTTCTCTATAATGCTTAAAACAACTAAAACTGAGACCGCCTCTTCAGTTCCATTCTTTAGGGAGTGTGTTGGAGGGAGGGAGGGAGGGAGGGAGGGAGGGTTCATGAGATTTGAATAAATAAGGGTGAAAAACAAGAAAACTGTATACCCCCCCCCCAAAAAAAAAAAAGAAGTTGCAGTCGCTGCCAACTTGTCGTGGCTAGCCTATTCGAAGCCAACAGTCTCATTGACCAGTCCATCTATCGAACTGGATTTGGAAGGAAAAAATGGGAACATTTGCAATAGAGATTACTCTGTCACAGACTTACAGTTTTGATTTAGGGAGAAGGATAAATAGATTTGGAAGGAAGATGAGTGAAGGGGGAATCTCTGCCCAAAAATTATTTACGCATAGATACTTACCAAATGATTTGTCAGTCTATACTCTATTATATTTAGTAGATACCAAACGGTTTTCATTTTTTTATCAAAATGATTTTCATCAATATATATATTTTTTAATAGGTCATAAACAAAAACATAAATGGTACCAAAGATAGCCTTAGCAGCTTGGGACATTTGTAAAGGATGATCTTGAGAAAGCAGTCTGTAGCTTCTTTTTCAACCCTTCAAAGATTAACTGCATTAACCATATTTTTCTTTGCCTTGTTGCAAGCTTGAGTGGGCTAACCAAGTTTCTTATTTTTTCCCAATCTCTCTTGCCAACCTCCTGGGCAAGTTTATTGCAAAAATCATTGCAAATAGACTTAAGGCAGTTATTGATGATCTTGTGAGCTATAATCAGGCTGCATTCATTCCTGGGAGGAGTATTGCTAACAATATCCTCTTATGCCATGAAATTGTTAGAGTTTTTGATAGGAAAAATCACACTCGTATATGTTTTCTCAAGTTGGATATTCATAAGGCTTTCGACTCTATTAGATGGGATTGTATTAGCTATATATTTGATAGGAAAAATCACCATTCAATTTTCATTTGTATCTCTCCTTGCTTCTCTGTTCTTGTCAATGGTTCTCCTCATGTTTTTTTTTTAATTCCAAATTAGGAATTCATCAAGGTTGCCCCAAATCTCCTTTGCTTTTTTCCATTGCCATGGAGGGCCTCTCCAAAATCCTTTTGATTAAAACAGAGCAAAACTCTATTCAACCCATCCCTAAGTATAAGGCTTTGAAAGATTATCCATCTTTCTTTTGTTGACGACCTTACTATCTTTACTAAAACAAACCTTCCTTTTGTTTCTATCATTTCTAAAGCCCCATCTTCCTTTTCTAGCCATGTCTGGTCCCTAACTCTCAAAAGTTTCTTTCCTTAGTGGTGTTTTTGTGGCTCTTAAGGCTCATCTATGTGGTATATCAGTCTTCCTTGAAGGTCAAATTCCTATCAACTATTTGGGCTTGCCGTTGATTTCTTTGAAGCTTTCTACCCATTACTGTACTCCTATTTTTGATAGCCTTCGCAAGATTTCCTTTACAGTTCATTTGGAACTTATTAAATCTGTTATGTAAAACTCCTACATTTATTGGTCAATGGTTTTTGGTCATCCAGCTTCTATCTCATCTAAAGATTGAGTCTTTGATGTCCTCTTTCCTTGGGAAAGGAAGCGATAGTCTTAATTTCTTCCATCTGATGAGTTGGGCCAAGGTTTGTCTTCATAAAAATAAGAGGGGTCTAAGTCTTAGTAAAGTCAAGGAAGTCAATATTACTGGAATTGTCAAGTTTATCTGGGAAATTAATTCAAATAAGAAGAGCAATTGGGTTGATTGGGCATACTCCAGAGTCCAGAAATCACAAAGTTGACTCCATTTGGACATATATGTGCTCTATGGATGCTTCTTGGAATTGAGGAAAATTTTGAAATATAGGTACCTTGTTCGTGATCATATTAGGACTTCCATTGATGATGGTTCTAATACTTACCTTTGGTTTGATAATTGACACCTTGATACTGTGCTAATTACAAAATATGGTGATAGAATTACATATGATGCAGAGTCTGATAGGTTGGCTGAGGTGTCTCCCATACTTTAGGATTGCGTTTGGGATTCAGGCTTGGGTACTTCCCCCTCTCTTTATGAGGTATTGAGTAGGTTTCCAAATATCCGCTTGAGACCTAGGGATAGTGGTGATATGGTTCAGTGGGTAGCTAACTACTCTTCTTTTTCCTCATCTTTTTGCTTGGACTGTATTTCTATCTAAAGCCCCTACAATCCCTCAGTTTAGAATTGTTTGGTTTTCCTCCTCCATCCCAAGGCACTCAATCACAGTTTGGAAAGATATGAACAATCCTCTTCCCACCCAAGGTTTTCTTTAACATAGGAATATTTATATCCCTAACTCTTGTCTCTGTTGGAACTCATTGGAAAGTGTGGATCACTTATTTTTTTAATGCACATTCTCTAAGTCTATTTGGGGTGGTATTCTTAGAATGTTATGTTCCTCTCCTAGAACTATCCTTCCATTTGAAAGAGAATGGAGATGGATTTCAAGAAAATTTAATGGTAAAACCTCATGTGACTCTCTTGGCAAGATGGCATTTAGTGCAATAATCTGCCAAATCTGGTGGGAAAAAAACAAAAGAAGATGGACTTCCTCTTCTCATACTCTGGAGCAGATATGGGATGCTAAATCTTTCGAGGTGAGAAACAAAATTCTGCACAATTATGTTGTTTGTCCAGGTAAAAGCAGAAATATACATCTTGCTTCGTCATGGGACCTTCCTCTTATCTCCCCCCCCCCTGTTTGGTGTATCATTTGCTTCTATTTAATGGTTGTTTCTCCCCCTCCCCTTATTTTTTCTTTGTAGTTTCTCCCTCTTTTAAGGTTTGTTTCGCCCCCTTCCCTAGAGCTTTGGTTAGTCCCTATCCTTTTGGGTTGGCTTTCTTTGGTCAGGGTCTTCTCCATTGGCAAGCCAGATTGGCTTTGTCTATCGTATATGTTTTCTCTTTTCTGTGTTTAATAGATTTTCCATTCACCCCAAAAAAATGTCAATACGAAACACTATTCAGAATGGTTCATCCACACGCTGATAAGAAATGCAGGAACCATTAGAAATACAAATACTTGGTTTTTGTAGTGAATGGCCCATATGCAATAGATGCAACAAATGTTTCACAATCATACAACAACCAAAAACTAAGCCTTATATAGATCCAAACAAAACAAAGTAGGTAAAACTGAGTTCTAAACAGAAAAGAGGATTGAAGAGATGAGAAAAAAGGGACAGGAAATGAGATGAGAAATGAGAAATGAATAATGATAAATGAAAGATGACGAATGATGAAAAATGAAAGATGAAAGTAAGGCACAGCCCAGCAAATCTCAGCTAAATGGGATCGGGTACATGGATCCTTGCTCTCCAATAGGGTCTATCCGAGGTCATACTTGGTACAGACCCAAACTGTGCATGTCATTCCTCACAATTCCTCCTATGGTCATTATAGGCCTGCCCCCAACTCTTTTAGCTCCTTCAGTCAGGATCATATCACTCCTCCTTATCGGGCATCACTCGGCCTCTGTTGAATATGACCATAGCACCCCAAACGACTTTCTCGAAGCTTGTCATTGATCGGGGAAACTCCCACATCAGCTCTAATACATTCATTTCTTACTTTATCCTTTCTTGTATTTTCGCCATCTTAGCATCCTCATCTTTGTTACACACAGCTTCGCAATATGACACTTCTTAACTACCCAAAATTCCACCACATACATCATAGCCAATCGTACAACAGTCCTATAGAACTTTTCTTTGAGTTTTAACAGGATACGTCAGTCACACAGCAATCCGGTCGCACCTATCCACTTCATCCCTCCCACTTCAATTCTCTGTGCAACATTATCCTCTCTGTCGGCTTCTTTATTTACAATTGATCCCAGATATCTAAAAGAGTCTTTGTGGTATCTCTCTTTCCTCAATTCTCATAATGTCATTATCCATCATAGTGTGACTAAAATTAAACATCATATCTCCATCTTCATTCTACTAATCTCAAAGCCTCTTGATTCCAAGGTTGATTTCCATAGCTCTAACTTAGCATTAATCCTTGTCTTCGTCTCATCCACCAAGACGATATCATCAGCAAAGAGCATGCATCACCTTTTAAAGAAACAGCTACCTAAAATTCAGAAATTGACTCTCGTTTCTTGTAGGGTAACAAAGGAGGGACTAAAAAAATGGATAACCATATGCATCATTATATTCTGGACCATCTTTTAAAGAACATGTTTTTTTTTTTTTTTTCTTCTGCATTTTTGACCAGTAAAGTTAAACCCATGGGTATAAACTAACAAAAATATCATATCATAAATACTGCCAAATTTTTTAAGGGGAAAAATGGCAATTCATATATATTAATTAGGAGTACACCAACATAAGATTTTGAACAAGAAGCTTAACCTTTTCCTCGGGCATAGAAACTAACAAAGTGGCAAAAAAACCACAAGGCAATGTAATACAAACCTCCGTACTTCCACTAATTTGAGGTTTGTAGAGTACGCACTCGGGAAATCTTATATCATTAGCAATAATGTGATGCACAACAACTCGACCACGCAGTATAATTCTGAAACTCTCTGGTATTCGCAGGTACAAAATTGATGAATATACCTGTGGAGTTTGAACACAATCAGTATTTAGCAGCAGCAATGGACGTCTTCTGGGCCTTTTTTTTTTTTTCTTCAAGGATAATCTCTGGAATATCAAATTCTAGAGTAATATGAAACTTACACGAAGAGAATAATGGTATCGGTTCGCAATGTGTTGTTCAACTATTGTCTGAAATTGACGGTTAGCTGACCGAACTTTTCTCTTACCCCCCATTATTAGAATATCCTGCAACAATCAACTCGATCATTAGCAGATGCAGCTGTAAAACTGAACTAAAAAAGGTGAAAAGGGAATAACCATCAAACTAACATCAGATTCAAAATTCACCTCAATTGTGACCAGGTGCAAAAAACATTTCAGAATAAAATTGAAGAAATAGAGCATGAAGTTTAACCTCAGGATCAGATTCAAAATCAAGCTCCATATCTCCATCATTATTGAACCATAGATTGTAAATGATAACTTTTGTTCCATGATGTCCCATGTCATTAAACTGCTCATAAAATCCAGAAGAGTGTGAAACACAAGGGAAGACATATATGCAAAGATAGGAGAGAGGGGGAAAAAAAACAATCGATTCATCAACCATCACAAAACAGGACCCGGGGGGAGGGGAACAGAAAAGTAATGATGTAACATCCCACTTACATAGTTACATGTCATGATTATTATATTATTATAATGCAAGGCATATTATTATTCTATTATTATTTGTTAGATTTTATAATTATTTAAATGAATGTATATAATTTATTAGGATTAATGAATTTACATGGATAGTAAAGCATGAGGTGGCATCATTAGCGGTAAATCATGATTGTTTATTGCTAATTATCATTAATTAAAATATGGAGTGATTAGATGTTAATGGGGTTATGTGTGGCAGCACCCTATTGGGCCAAGTGGCGACATGGAATAACCACTATGTGCACGCTTAAGTAGGTGGTGGCAAGGTTGGGACAGCCCCATGGTTGGAAGGAGGAGGTGGCCATTGACTTGGTTTGACTAGGCACACTAGTGGGTTGCATTGTGGCTTCAGAGGCAGCCACAATGTGCATGTTTAAGTACGTGGAGGCAAGGTTGGGACAAAGCCACCTAGCTGACTAAGTAGGAGGTGGACATGGTGGACAAAGCCACCTAGCTTATGACTAAGTAGAAGGTGGACTTGGTGGAAAAAGTCATTTAGCTTAAGACCAAGTAGGAGGACTTGTATGGCTTTGACCAAGGGATTCATTACTCATTTCTAAGAAAGCTAAGGGAGCTTGTACGGTGGTTTTTACTTGCTGTTTTTGGCTGAGTTCTGAACTTAAAAGAAAGAGAGGACGACAAAGTGGAGGGATGTTGATGTAGATAAGTCACTTGGGCTTGTTTTATTGCAAATAAGCCTTGGGTTGTGTTATGTATGTGTTGGGCCTTTGATGCCATGTGTTTTCTTTTAAATGGGCCACTTTAATGGGCCTAAAATATGGGTAGAAGATAGGAAAACGGGATTTAATTCATTAGTTTAATTAATTGTTATTTAATTCAATAAAGACCCATTAGGCCATTGGTTGGTTGTAAAGTCTTATATGTACTATTAGTTAGTTAGTCTTACTACATGTTGAAGTCATAAAGTCAAGTCCTAGTCCTATTTTGAATTCCTAGTTGTAGTAGGAGTGTCTAATCCTCTTTGGAAACTAGCTCCTAATCTTAGTATGATTGTAAACTTTCCCTCTATAAATAGAGAGGCATATGTACCATTATTGAACAGATTTGAATAAAGAAGATTTGCAATCAATTGCTTAGAGCAGTCGGGATAGCTGTGGGTGGGAAGCCCGGGCCGAGATAGCCACCTCCTCTCCCACTTCCCTTGTTTCTTCTTTACTTTAATCACTTTATTTCCTTTCTATTTTCTGTTTATTAGAAGTTCAGACCTGTTAAAGCATTCAAAATCAGAATCGGCCAGTCAAAGAGTTCTTGTTCTTGAAGCCAATCGACCCTCATTGATGCCCAAGTCTGAGATCTGATCCGTAGATCCTTTGGAGGACTGGTTCTATACTCTAAGAAGATCAATCGAACCTCTCTTGAAGGTTATCTGAAGAAGACAAGTTGCTATTCCTGCAGAATTCTTCACATTCTCTCTCCTAGGTCTGAAAATCAAGAAAGCACATAACTCCATAACCAGCAGTCAGAAGGTATGAAGAAATAGTCGAGAAGGTTCGAATCGAGAAGGGTCGGAGAAGTGAGAGAGAATGGTATCAAAGCCTTCCCCCTCCCCCTTCTTCGGCTAAGGTCCGTCTCCGGCGGCCGACCCTTCTCGGTTCGAACCTCTTGTAGTCCAACGAATGTTCTAGGCCACGCCCTATTGCAGGTTACTCCGTAGGTATAGTTCTCTGGTGACAGAGAAAGAACCTTTGAGCGATGGGTTCTCAGGCCAAAGAGTGGCTGTTTTATACCCTGTAACGGCTCAGGTTGATCTGTCTCTGAGACCTTAACCTCCGGGGGTCCTGATCGGCCTCGACTAGGCATCCGTTGATCTACTTGAGTTTCACCGACGGGAAGTGCTGCTCGGATTTGGATTACCGCCCTCCTTACGGTATGTCTCTTTCTCGACGTTCTACGTCTTCTCGAAGTTCTTCTTCGTCTTCCTCTTCGACCCCTTCTTCTTCCCGGTCTTCCTCTTTTTCATCCATCGAGTCCCTTTATGAATTTGATTATCTTCCAGATGATCAAATCATCCCGTCAACCCCTTCCCCTCTGCTAAACCCATATACTGTCTTCCCAAAGAAGACTTCTTCCTCTGCTACCTGGAAAACCCTGTTAGCCCCTAGAAAGAAAACCCCTCCGGTAAAGGAACTTGTTCAGGCTTCCCGATGTGAACTCCATCACATCCCTGCCACCACAAAGGAACAACTGTTCACCTTGGAGATCCCGACTAACTTCATCCCTGATTGGCAAAACCAGGGTTATACCCATCTCCACTTTGGTGCAATCAAGTTTGCTCTTACTTTCCATGGCAGGAAAGGCCTTCCCGTGTTCTCCCGCATCGCCCTTCTCGACAGTCGCTTTCTCCGGTATGAACATGCCGTGGTTGCTACTGTTCAGACTACCCTGAACGCAGGAACAATCTTCCTTACTTTGTACCCAAACTTTAACATAGCCTTAGCAGATCCACTTCTTCCTTCAGCCCTAAAGTTTCAGATCCAAATCTCTGGATCTCCACTTGCCCCTACGGCTTTAGCAGGTTCTATCCACTACCAGTTGGCTTATCGGTTACAAAACCATGCCTTTGACCTCTCGAAAGGCCAATCTGAGGATGCTCTATTCCTCTCGGTGGACTCTGACCATGTTCCGAGCCTTACCTATGTACCAAGACAAATTCCAAGAGACGACCTCCTTCGTCTCCTACCTTCTTCTTGGGTTACGGCTTATGAACAGCAGATGGCTACCCAGCAACCTGCTCCCGTAGAACCCCTCCAGTCTACAGACCCACAGTTTATCACTCACCCTTCTGGTGAGGTTGAAATTAGGTTTCCTCCGCCACAACCATTGCCAACACCTTTTCCGACCCAGTTTCAGGGTATGCTTCAACAAGATAAGATTCCAATCAAATCTTTTGATGCTCATGGCAACCCTGTTTACTATTTCTCCGATCCGGTCTCCGGTCATAAATACTTTGACCTCTGCGACTGTGATGATTGTCTCCAGGACTCTGATGATGACGAACTCTATCGCCCTAAAAGAAAGTCCTCCCAGACTATTCTCAGGGACCGATATGAGTCAGGAGATACCACAGTTGGCCCCTTAAGCACAGAAGCCCGGTATCCTTTTATGGTCAAATATGGAAACCCTCTTTCAGAACCCTCTTATGTTCCACCTCCTTCTCCGGTCTGTAAACCTCCTTCACCACCTAAACCACCGTCTCCTTT
>NC_056561.1:38659098-38659918 GCF_013358625.1 Macadamia integrifolia | reverse complement strand
CTTCTTCTTCTCCTGTGAAGAATTTCCCTGGTCCTACCGATTATGGTCCTGATTCTCATGGTGTCCGTCATGTTTGGAAAGTTAAACCTCCTATTCTCCCTTCTGGACAACCAAAAGAAATCTCTCCAGCTGAAGCAGCTCTTAATTGGCAAAATGAAAATGCCATAGTCCAAAACCAGTACTTGGAACGTATCCTTACTACCACCCAACACACCCATAGTACTGTTGGCCGGCATACTCAGTTGATTCAATCCTTGAAAACTGAGATGGATCAAGTCCATATGGAACTCGCTGGTATTGCCTCCTCGACTGCTGATACCGCTCAGGCATACTTATACATCAGGAAATTGCTGTAGAGAGGTAGCAATATGTGGTTGAAGCTCATATGTTCCTTTGGTAATAGTGATTGGTGTCTCCACCATTGATTTTCTTTTGGTTGTCCAGAAGGGAGAATAGGAGGTTTAACTTTCCAAACATGACGGACACCATGAGAATCAGGACCATAATCGGTAGGACCAGGGAAATTCTTCACAGGAGAAGAAGAAGAAGGACCTGGAGCATACATACAACAAGGGGGAACCAAAGGAGACGGTGGTTTAGGTGGTGAAAGAGGTTTACAGACCGGAGAAGGAGGTGGAACATAAGAGGGTTCTGAAAGAGGGTTTCCATATTTGACCATAAAAGGATACCGGGCTTCTGTGCTTAAGGGGCCAACTGTGGTATCTCCTGACTCATATCGGTCCCTGAGAATAGTCTGGGAGGACTTTCTTTTAGGGCGATAGAGTTCGTCATCATCAGAGTCCTGGAGACAATCATCACA
>NC_056561.1:38604857-38658998 GCF_013358625.1 Macadamia integrifolia | reverse complement strand
TATCCCTCTCTCCCAAGGTTCATGGCTAGTGTATGTGTTGGCTTTGGCCCTCCTAGCCATAGAACCATCAATTTATTGCTTTTATTTTAATTGTCTCCCTTTCCCTAAAGCCAAGTAGAGTAACCCTTGTAAGAGTGACTCTCTGGTCAAGTAGGGAAGCTCATATTATGATGCATCTCTCGGGCTAAGTAGAGAAACCTACTTGTGAGTCTCTCTCTAGCTTTATCCCCTTTCTTTTACTTTATTTTTATTTCAGATTTTATTTTTTCCTTTATTATTATTTTTTTTTTAATTGCGTGGGTTGTTTATTTTCAGTTATTTATTTATTTAATTTTAATTGCGTGGCTTGCGTCTTTAAATTCTTAGATGACGAATGGTTAGGACGTTATTTTTAGGACAGTAATTAGAATTAGATCACAATCATTAATCAGTTCACTTTCGCATTATTAAAAGAAATAAAAAAAATAAAGTGGCTGCTCTCCCTGTGTTCGACCCGTAGCTACACTGATCCGTACGCTTGCGGTTACATTTTAAATCTCAAACAACAGACATGACCGTTGGAGCTTATTTGCTTATTCTCCAAGCAATATAACCGTTAGAGAGGGCAAAAGACAATTTTTTTGAATGCAGGAGAGGAGAGCGCCAGACGCTACAATTAGTCATCCTAGACTCCGAGGGTTCGGCTTCCCTAATGGGTTCTAAGAATCCGATCGATTCGGTTCGGTTGGTATTTCTTCAACGAACATTTTTTTTAAAAGAAAAGGCAAAGGGTGTGGCATAAAAACAAAGTTTTGATTGGATTTAACGCATATCATTTTTAGATTAATTTTAAAAAAATAGAATTGGTCACGGTTTTTCTTTTAAAAATTGGATCGGATTAGTATCAGTCAAGGCCGGTCTCCAATTCCTATCCAGACCGATCCACGGGTAAGGCATAAGGGTAAAATGGATCAAAACTCAATTTGTTTCTAAGAAAGCAGGGGTAAATCTATTCAATCTAGTCTGACCTCGCTCCAATCCGTATCGGTGTCAATTGAGAATGATCCCGAGTATTAAAACCTTGATATTCGTGTTTGGTGTCTTGGACATGTTTTCCAGGTTCAAGGCTATAGTACTATTTTTTTCCAGCTATCGTAGCCTACAGTTTGAAATTTTCCTAAGAAATGAGATTTTATATATACACCTGATACGGCCAAATTGATTGCCTAGTAGGGTAAGAACACGTGGTATCTAAGGAGAGGACACGTGTCGCTCACCTGTTAAAGTCTGCAAGGAGTCTGACCGCGTCAACCACGTGGTGAGAATATTCCCCACGAAGGGGATAAGACGTATCCGAGTAGGACTCGAAGAGGAAAAGAGGCAGACCCGAGGAGGACTCCTCCAAGGAAAAGAGAAACCCTAAACTCTAAGGACTATAAGAGAGGGACCGAGCAGAGGAAGAAAGGTAAGCATCAAAACCCACACCATTACTCCTGTAAAAACTGTGTGGCCGATCTCTAACTTGAACGTCGGAGGACTAACCCCGGACAAAGCTCTGGGCCTCTGCCTTCTGTGTTTGTGCAGGATCAGCTCATACGGATTTTCAGCAGTAACAGTTCGGCACTGTATGTGGGAAACGACAGTAATGGTGGGGAGAACCTACAATCGTAAGAAGACGAGAGCAGCATCGAACATGAACATGGGGGAGGAGGAACCTTCAGGAGGGCTCCCTCCCTCGATGGAAATTGGATGAGAAAGGGGAAACGATGATCGGGAAGGTTCCGTGAGGTACCAGCGTTGGGCTGGATATTCGGTGCGCGGAGATAGTAATCCTCTGCCCCCTCCTGGAGCGCAGGAATATGTGACAAGGGAGCAGTTCGAAACCCTCCAGGACAAATATGACCGAATGGCCGAGGCAATGAAGGAGGTCTCCAAAGCCGTCTCTCAGAAGATCGGCGGAGCACCGCGAGGCCCCCATATCCAGCCCGAGAGAGCTTGAGATGAGGACTGAAGCAGTACAGGATCGATAAGGTCCAGTCATAATTTTTGAAACCGAGCAATGAGGGAAAGTCCCGCACCTAGGGGAAGGACACGGCGTGCCACCGGAGACCAACATGGGGAACCACGCCAAGGAGACGAACAGAGACACGAGGACTCGGGTTAAAGCAGATGATCCTAGACCTGAAAGATGAGATCAAGAAGGTGGCAAAAAATCAGACGGGAGCTCGTGAGCCAGACCTCACTAATGACACGACTCTAGCTGATGAGGTCATGGGGACCCGCTCCCGATCGACTTTCGCCTACCAAAGTATGACACTTACGACGGGTCTGGGGACCCCATCGATCACCTGGAAGGATTCAAGGTCGCTATGTAGTTCCATCGAGTCTCAGAAAATATTGTGTCGCGCCCTGCCATTGACGTTCAGAGGAGCGGCAAGGCTATGGTACAACCGTCTGCCGGTGAAGTCGATCCACAGCTTCAGCGATCTAAGTTACTTTTTCGTGAAGGGATTCTCCAGTAGCCAACCCCTTCAGAAGACTACGTTGAACTTGACCAACGTCAAGAAACATGAAGGAGAATCACTACGGAACTACATGAGGCGCTTCCAACAAGAGAAGATCACGATTAGAGGTCTGGACTAGAAAGAAGAGTTCACAGCCCTGCTGGGAGGCATCAAGGATAAGGAGGTGAAAAGGTCTTTGGCGAAGCATACACCGAGGAACCTGGCCGAGCTGAGAGCTCGGTGTGATAAGTACATTCAGATGGAAGAAACCCTTCAAGCTGATGAAGAAGCTGAAAGGAATACGGGAAGGAAAAGGATCTCAAGGGCGACGACAAACCCTCCGAAGAAGGCAAAAGACGAAAGTCTTAGCGCGATCGGGCACCCAGTCCACCAAGGAAGTTCGAGAAATACGTACCCCTGAACCGGAGACAAACGGATGTACTGATACAGATAAAGGACTCCCTGGATGCCAGAGCCATGAAGTGGCCAGGGAAGATGGGACGGCACCCTGAGAGATGCAATATGGACAGATATTGCCACTTCCACAGGGACCACGGCCACGACACCGAAGATTGTTGGCACCTCAAGGGAGAAATAGAAGGAATGATCCGAAGAGGATATTTAGGCCGATTCGTGGACCACGAAAAGGAGGATGCCCAAGACGGTAATGACCGTAGGGACAACCATCGGAGAGATGGCAGAGGCCGCTATGAAAGAAGGGGCCAGCCCGCAGAGGCAATCAGGAATGGCGAAGGGACCGAACACTTGAGGAAACTGACCATTGCCTCCGGGATGAGAATAAGAGCCCAACTAGAGTTATAGCGACCATCTGTGGAGGCCTAGCCGCTAGAGAAAGTTCAGTCTCGGCCAGGAAAGCAAAAGCCTATGCGAGAAGCGTACATGTGGCTGAATGGTCAAACAAGAAGGCGAGGATGGGAACGGTTATTTCCTTCTCAAATGATGATCTGGAAGGGGTACACACTCCGTACGACGATGCCCTGGTAGTCACCATGACCATAGTGGATTGCAGAGTGAAGAGGGTCTTAGTGGATAACAGCAGTTTAGCTGATATCCTGTTCCTTGAGGCTTTCTAGAAGATGGGCCTGGATGAGGGAAAGTTTAAGAAAGTTGAACACCCGTTGCAGGGATTCTCCGGCATCCCAGTAAAAGTGGAAGGATCGATTGAGTTGCCAGTAAGAGCTGGCACCAGAGATCGCCAAGTAATAGTCATGATGAACTTCCTGGTAGTAGGCATTACCTCGGCATACAATGCCATACTAGGGAGGGTTGGTTTGAACCTACTAAAGGCTGTCGTCTCCACACTCCATCTCAAGATGAAATTCCCAACCAAGAACGGTGTCGGGGAATGTCGAGGAGATCATGAGGCATCCCGGAGGTGCTACGCCACTACCTTGTGGGGAAGAGAAAGGCGGGCGAGGCTCTCTCGATAGAAGATCTGTGCGATGATGCCAGTTATCAACAGGGAGAACCGGTTAAGGATCTGGTACAAGTTAAGGCCGAAGTGGGGGATAACACTCGGCAATTCTAGATCGGGGCTACAATGCCGAGGCAACAACGAGAAAAAATTATCTCATTCCTCTGAAACAACTCTGATGTCTTCGCCTGGTCGGCTTCAGACATGCCTGGAATAGATCGAGAGGTAATAGAGCATCATTTGAATGTTAACCCGGCAAAGAAGCCGGTGTAACAGAAGAAGAGAACTTTTGCCCCCGAAAGGTAGCAGAAAATAGACGAAGAAGTAGAAAAGTTGTTGAAGGCCCAGTTCATCCACGAGATCCAATACCCAAAGTGGATATCCAACGTGGTGATGGTCCCGAAGGCAAAATGGAAAGTGGAGGATCTGCATCGACTTCATCGACTTGAACAAGGCCTGCCCAAAGGACGGAAACCCCCTGCCGAAAATAGACCTCCTCATTAATGCCACGGCAGGATACGAGGCACTGAGCTTCATGGATGCGTACTCGGGGTACAATCAGATCAAAATGTCAGAGGTTGATGCCCCGAAGACATCCTTCATGACCAAGGGAGGACTGTACTGCTATGAAGTCATGCCCTTCGGGCTAAAAAACGTAGGGGCCACCTATCAAAGGTTGGTGAATAAAATCTTCAAGGGGATGATCGGAAAAACCATAGAGGTGTACATGGATGATATGCTTGTAAAAAGCCTAAAGGCGGAACAACACATTCAACACTTAGAAAAGGCATTCCAGATGCTGAGGCAGTATGGCATAAAGCTGAACCCGACAAAGTGTGCATTCGGAGTAGCTTCAGGAAAGTTCCTTGGCTTCATTGTCTCGGAGAGGGGAATTGAAGCCAACCCGGTGAAAATACAAGCCATTCGAGATATGAGGTCACCCCAGAATGTGAAGCAAGTCCAGGAGCTAACAGGCAGAGTCGCCGCCCTAGGGATTCCTATCTCGGTCGACTGACGGATGCCTCCCCTTCTTCAGAGCCTTGAAGGGATCCAAGAAGTTCGAGTGGACGGAGGAATGCGAAAAGTCCTTTGAAAAACTAAAGGAGTACCTTGCCGCACCCCCACTGCTGACAAAGCCAAACGTCGGGGATACCTTACAATTGTACCTTGTTGTATCAGTAGTAGCTGTAAGTGCAGTACTGATGAAGGAAGAAGGAAGGCAACAACAGCCGATATACTATGTCAGTCGAACCCTGCTAGATGCCGAAACAAGATATAGAAAGACGGAGAAAGTGGCATACGCCCTGGTAACAGAGGCAAGAAAGCTGAGGCCCTATTTTTAATCGCATAAGGTATGCGTGCTCGCAGACCAGCCCTTGAAGAAGATACTGCAGCGGTCGGATATGTCCGATCGCCTGGTAAACTGGGCCATAGAGTTGGGAGAATTTGACATCTAGTACAAATCGAGAACCGCAATAAAAGCACAAGCCCTCGCAGACTTCATAGTCGAGACGACGCTCCCTGATGATCCCAAGAATCTTTCAAGGACCGAGAAGAAAAAGCTTGGGCATTGTACGTGGATGGTGCTTCCAACAGCGCAGGAAGCGGCGCAGGGATCATATTGGTTAGCCCTGGAGGTTTCAAGATCGAGTACGCCCTACGGTTCGACTTCGATGCCTCCAACAACGACGTAGAGTACGAAGTGTTAATAGCCAAAATCAATCTGGCATGGGCTTTGATGGTACAGGAACTGGTGGTGCATAGTGATGCACAACTCGTGGTACGACAGGTGAATGGAGACTACGAAGCCAAAGAACAAAGGATGGTTGGGTACTTGAAGACAATATGAGAAAGAATAACAGCCTTCAAGGAATTCGAGGTAAGGCAGGTGCCACGAGAAGAGAATGCTAGTGCAGACGCACTATCGTAGTCGGCCACCTCCGACTTTGTAGACCTTGGACGATCGGTGTATTTTAAAGTGCTACCACAGCCGAGTACTGAAGGTTCTCACCTCGGTTGGGGGCTCAGGTCAAAGTCGAGCGGACCTGATCGACGGTCACAACCTCGGTTGGGAGCTCAAGCCAAGGCCGAGCGGACCTGACCGAAGGTCCTCACCTTGGTTGGGGGCTCAGGTCAAAGCCGAACAGACCTGACCGAAGGTCATAACCTCGGTTGGGAGCTCAGGCCAAGGCCGAACGGACCTGACCGAAGGTCCCTACCTCAGTTGGGAGCTCAGGCCGAGCTGACCTGACCGAAGGTCTCGGTCTCACGCAAAACTAAGGTCGAAGCTGAAGGAATAAGGCCGAAGGGACACATGAATGAGGAAAAAAATGATGAAAAACTTGGTTACTCCCACAGGAAGAGCCTCCTGGTGAGAGTAAGGGGGCTACTGATACGGCCAAATTGATTACCCAGTAGGGTAAGAACACGTGGAATCTAAGGAGAGGACACATGTCGCTCACCTGTTAGAGTCTGCATGGAGTTTGACCACGTCAACCACGTGGTGAGAATATTCCCCACGAAGGGGATAAGACGTATCCGAGTAGGACTCGAAGAGGAAAGGAGGCGGACCCGAGGAGAACTCCTCCAAGGAAAAGAGAAACCCTAAACCCTAAGGACTATAAGAGAGGGCCCCAGTAGAGGAAGAAAGGTATGCAAAAATATCCTCACCATTATCCTTGTGAAAAGCTGTGTGGCCGATCTCTAACTTGGGCCTCGGAGGACTAACCCCGGATAAACATTCGGGCCTCTGCCTTCTGTATTTGTGCAGGATCAGCTCATACGGATTTTCGGCTGCAACAATACCCTTACTAAAAAGGAAGATTATGATCATTCCAGAGTTAATTGAAGAGGCGGGGGCTAGGATCAGGTTGCTAGCAAAGGGGGAGGGGGTCCGGGGGTGGGCGCAAAGTTTAGAGGTTAGTGAAAGGTGCAAGAGGGCAAATGGAGGTGGAGCTAGCGGGAAGGAGGTGTGAAGAAGAGGGAAGGTGGAAGCAAGGGTGGGGCAGGTTGCAGAGGAGATGCGCTACGAGGTGGGATGTTCCGATTTGTACCTGAAGGCACAAAAAACGTGGGTGGTGGTGTTTTGAGAAGAAGAAGAAGAAGAAGAAGAAGAAAAGAAGAAGAAGAAGAAGAAGAAAAGAAGAAGAAGAAGAAGAAGAAGAAGAAGAAGAAGAAGAAGAAGAAGAAGAGGAGGAAGAGGGGGTGTGGAGGTTGGAGGAGGTGAATGGAGAATGGGGACAAAAAACAACTCAAAAAAACATACCTACTAAGATTTCTTCGCCAGTACCAAAGAGAAGAAGAGTTGTAACTAAAAGGGGGAGAGAGGGAATGTACAGAAAAAACCACACCATGTTCTATATATTCTGTATAGTAGTATATAGTTTATTTTTATTCCATGTATGCTGGGCATATTACATATATTATCATTTTTCATCCAGGGATAAATATTGCAACTTTATTATCTAATGGCTAATAGATGCTAGCATGCCTTATTCGTAGGTAACTTGCAAGCATGCCCAACCTTTTCCTTTATTTTTACTAACAGTTTAGATTGTCTTATTTTTCGGAGTAAAACCACAATGAAATCTTACATTCATAACCTACAGTGAAGAAAGATCCGGTAAAACATTTGTGTAATTGACACTTGGGGTAGCCAATGTTTTGAGAAATTATCCGTTGGGAACCCAATGTTTGCAAAATTTATTGGGGTAAATCTCCACCATCTTCATATTCACAACCACTGCCATTGTTGTTGCAGCTATCGTTGTCGCTTCACTGCTTTTACCATTACCAATGCCGCTGAGCCACATCTCATCCTCTTTGCCGCACAAATTCACTTAGCGCATGCTATTGTTTGAGCGCTCAATGGCTCCGCCTTATAGCTCCTTGTTCCATTCCTCTCCATCATAACCCCAACATTGTTGGTTGCCCCACCATTTACATTGTAGCTCTACCATTGTTGCACCTATTTGCACATCCAACCGTATACGCGTGATTCCCCAGGAACCTACCATCACAGCACTCTCTACAAGCCATTGCAACCCAACCCATCACTCAACCATCTTGATCCACGTCCCTTGGTGCAACGCATATCATGCCCCTCCCACAAGAAAACACATTTATGGTGATGGTAAAAAAATATTACCATCGGCAAATATAAAATATAGCCAAAATGTGTTTTCTTGTAGTGCTCCTTGCGCATTGCCCCTCTATAGGCCCTATGCAACAATCGCCACAGCCTATTACACGTCTTTGCCATTATATTGTAAACCCCGCAACCCTTTTTGTGCTTCCCACCCTATAATCCCTCCACTGCAAACCCCTGTAAGCCCAATTCTCTGGCACCCCCGCAAGCCTTCAGTAGGTCGCTAACTCCCATAAAACCATCCACTTCCACTGCGACCCAACCCCCTAAGCCATTCCACCCCATCCCGATTCTTCCATAGAAGCTTGCCTGCCCCTCCCAAGTTCTCCTTTGCCCTCCTCGTGCTCACCCCCTTGTTTTGCTTTGCCCAACACAACCCTCCTTCACATCACACGTGCTTAAGTACTTGAAGTGATGAAAGGTCTCCCAGACCCTCAAGTAATTTTGTCAAGCCAGATACGTGTCAATTTCTAGCCATTTCAAGTGAATGAGGTGTTAAATCCCATCTGGTAGAGATAACTTCTCACATATTTCATAATTTCAAACTTATAAAGTGATTTGAGATTGTCAAAGTCGTAAGGTAATCTCACAGACTTGGACAACCTTTGATTTATATCCCTTTTAGTGTTGCAGGAGCAGAGAGATCCCTCAAATCTCACATACTTGGACAAATCTCCTTTAGTTACTCAAGGACAGATAATGGTGTGGTGAAACTTGAAAGAGAGATCCCTCACAACGATCATTTCAGATATTTGAGATCAATCATAAACAAAGAGGGTGAGATAGATTATGATGTGTCTTACAAAATAAAAGTAGGATGGAAGAAGTGAAGAAGTGCTGTTGGAGTGTTGTGTGATCAACTTATACCTCTAAATCTTAAAGGAAAATTTCATAAGACAGTCATAAGAATGGCTATGATATATGGGTGGAATGTTGGGCAGTCAAGAAGTATAACATAGATAAGTTTTTTTTTTTTTTTTTTTTTGATGAATTAAACATAGATAAATTGAGTATAGCAGAGATGAATATGTTGAGATAGATGTGGGGCAAAACCAAAAGGGATAGAGTGAGGAATGAACGGGGTTAGAGCAGATTTGGGAGTTGCTCCGATTTAGGACAAACTCAAAGAATGTCGCTTAAGGTAGTTTGGACATTTTCAGCGTAGACCTTTGAATGCTCCTATAAGGATCCCGTAAGGAGGAGTGATAAATCCAGATGGAGGGAGCTAGAAGAGTTAGGGGCTAGCCTAGAATGACCATTGAAGAGTTGGTAAAGAAATACATGCAGAAGCTCGGTCTAGATCCTAATATGGTATCAAATAGAACTGTTTGGAGGCTAAAGATCTATGCTTCCGATCGCTTTTAGGTGGGATATTCCAAAGGTACTGTTGCTTTGTTTCTTTCCCTTTCTTTTCCCCTTGTTTTCCTTTGCTTTTATTTTGCGAACTTGTCCATCACAGATCTATGTAACCAACTCCATTTAGTTGGGACAAGGCTTTGTTGTTGTTGTTGTTGTTTTTGTTTTGTTGGAGGAGCAGAGTAATTAGGCAGAGACACCAATCCTTTAAGACCTTCGATTTTTTATTTTTGAAGTCAGGTGAGATGTTGTATTCCCTCCACCGAAAGCATTGGCACTATTGTCAGCTTCTGGCACTAAGATGACTACAAGTCGGCGAGACGTAGAAACATCATCCACAACTGCTGAGATTGTCCACGCCCTCTGCACTCTCTTGTGAAGAATATGAACAATAAAAAGAAGAGGAATGATTGAATAATAATAATTCTTTATTTATTTATTTTAAAGATGAGATATTAAAGCGAGTAGAAATGGCGGGATGGAGCAATTGGGTTATTGCAGCAGTTGGGGATGCGGGGTTTGTGGGGCTGTTAGTAATACCTCCAAGTGAAAGGCAATCAATTAAATGAACGAAAGTTAGAGAAAGTCGCAAGCAAGGGTGCTTGTAGATCAATTTGTACCATGGGTGTCATTTACCCAAGCACTTTAAATTATCTTCCCCAAGTTAAAAAAACGTAAGCATTCAAGAATAGGGAATGTTCATTTATCTCTATTATTATTTCACAAGAAAAAGAAGAAGAAGAAGAAAACAGAGGATCTATTGAACTTCAAATTCTATTTCACTAATAAGGATACGAGGGTTTGCCTAAAAACGTCATTCAGATTTTTTTTTTTTTTTTTTTTTTTTTTTTTTTTTTTACTTTCAATCCCTAAGCGGTACAAGATTTGAAAGAGTGGAATAGAGAAGCACATGTAAATGCACTCATAACGGTGTGCAATTATCAGAAAGAAAATTTCCAAAAAACTGGTTAATCGAAGGTATTCAGATAAAGATTATTTTTCCTTTCTGTCTGAAACCATGGCATAGATTTAAACTACGATTTTTAGAAATTAAAAAACAACCTCGCAGCCCATATGTGCTTCCCACCCTGTAAACCCTCTTTTGCCAACCTCCACTGCAAACACCTGCAAGCCCAATTCTCCAGCACCCCCGCAAGCCTCCATCATAAGTCACTAGCTTCCATAAAACCTTCCACATCCACTGTGACCCAACCCCTAAGACATTCCACCGCATCCCGATTCTTCCATGGAAGCTCCCCCGCCCCACCCAAGTTCTCCTTTCCCCTCCCCATGCTCACCTCCTTGTTTTGTTCTCCCCCCTCCCCCCCGGCACGGCACAACCCTCTTTCACATCACACGTGCTTAAGTACTTGAAGTGATGAAAGGTCTCCCAGACACTCAGTTAATATTGTCAAGCCTAGATATGTATCAATTTCTAGTAATTTTAGGGCAATGAGGTGTCAAATCCCATCTAGTAGAGATGTTAACTTCTCACTACATTTCCAAATTTCAAACGTAGAAAGTGATTTGCCATTGTCAAAGTAGTCAAGTAATCTCACAGACTTGGACAATCTTTGATGTGTATCCCTTCTAGTGTTGCAGGAGCCGGGTCATTAGGCAGAGACACCAATCTTTTAAGACCTTCAGTTTTTAATTTTTAAAGAGCGGTTAGATTTTGTATTCCCTCCACTGAAAGCATTGGCACTATTGTCAACTTCTGGCACCAAGATTAAGGGTGTCAAAATGTAATCTAAGTCATTATTTATTGGCATCAGCACCGACGGTTTATGATCCAATCAAACCACATCGTATAAAAACGATTCGATTCTTGTTTTGTAGGTCGTTTTTTTATTTCAGTTCAATTAAGAATCATAAAACCGATGGTTAACCGCCACCAATGGTGTTATCGTGTTAACATGTTTCATTTTTTTATGGGTCTTTATCAAAAATAAGAGGAAACGTGTTTTGAGAGTTTACTTCTACATTTGATTCTGTGTGTTTTGATAGGATACAAGTTACAAAATAACGTATTTAATTTTTATCTTTATCCTTTACCAATAACTATTAAAAATCCCATCATCTTCTCACTGTGAGTCTCTAACTTCAACTTTCAACTTCAACTTCAATTCTTTGAGTCTCAAAGAGGTAAATCTTCTATTGTCCTCCTCTCCCCTCTCCCCTTTCCCCTTTCCCCTTTCCCCTTTCCCTACTTCCTATTTCCTACTCCCTCTCTCTAATCCTAGAGATGAACCAAATGTAATACATTACAAACTGAATTTGCAAATTGTTTTTCAAAATGGACATTATAAATTGCATGCACACTGGTTGTGAACTAGATAGCAAAAACTTATTAGAAACTGGTAAAATCGAAATCAGATGAAAACAATTTTGATTTTAACTTATTCTTATCTGATGCGATTTTTATTTCACCTTATCAAAATGCAAACCAAACCAAAACCATACCCAATAAACAAAATTGAACCATTTGATACCCCTCATCAGGATAACTATAAGTCAGGGAGACGTGGAACTATCATCCAAGGCTGCTGAGATTATATCCTTTGTGAAGAATATAAAGAAGAAAAAGAAGAGAAATGATTGAAAAAAAAAAAAAAAAGGATAGGCATAAATGGCGGGGTGGAGCAATGGGGTTATTGCACCAGTGGGGGTGTGGGATCTTGTGGGGCTATGAGTCATATTTCAGGGCTGAGGTCAATCAGCTGAATGAACGAAAGTTAGAGAAAGTCCAAGCAAGGGTACTTGTAGATCACCTTGTACCCCGAGTGTCATTTACCCGAACACTTTAAAATATCTTCCCAAAGTTTTAAGAGAAAATAATAATAATAATAATAATAATAATAAAAATAAAATAAACATCCAAGAATAAGGAAATTGATTTGATGTGTTTATATTGTAATTGGAACAAAAAAGAATAAATTTTCAAAGGAAGATAAATAATAATATTGAAATCAATGGATAAATAGAGTGTGTAGTGAAATTCTGAAGTCATTGCTGCAAATCAAATCATTGTTTATCATTATAAGGGGGAGATAAATTAATATTGAAATCAATGGAGTCACTGTGAAGATATCACAAAACTAAACTTACTATAAAATTATTCATTTACCTCTCAAACTAATTTTGTATATTGAACAAGGAAATCAATTCTTACAAAAAAAAAAGAGAGATCCTTGGAAGCATTGTTACAATTTAATTTCCCTATTTATAACCTCATACTCATTGATAAGTAGCAATTCCCCTTACAATTAGAAATCTTCTGGACTAATATTTAAATCGATGGATAAGCAATTCACCTATTCATAACCTCATACTCAATATATTTTTTAAAGGTTTCATTCGATTCGGTCTGATTGTCAACCATTCCCATCATACCCTAGTCCAATAATGATTTATTTGGTTTGGACTTGTTTTTTCTGTCAGTTTTACTAGTTTGTGCTAGGTTTTAACATCCCTAAAGAAACCGATTTGGGCTTGGTTTTAACACCCCTAAGTTGTATATATAAATCCTATATCAAATAGAAATCCAGTTGTAATAGTTCTTTTAATTTATTTGGGTGGGCTGAAGTTTTAGATGAGATGTCAACAGGAGACCCTTGATTTCAAGAATCGAATCGATCGAATCGTTGATCTCCTATAGTGAAATCTTGACCCCTTTCATCCCTAATTTGAGTTTTGCTTCTTGTGCTGATCCTGTAATTCCAAAATTGAGAGTGCCTATACTGATACAATTGTTAAAGTTGCATGCAGTGGTCCTATCCAACTCCATTTGTGAGAGGTATGAAACTGTCATCTGGAATTTTTATGGGCTGGATGGAGTTGGGTAGGTTTATTTGTGAGATATTTATAGGTGGATCATGTAAGGTTCTATTCTGGGAAGGGTTTGGTGGTAAGGGTATGGTTTTCATTTCTTTTTCCCACGTGGAGATATGGATAGAAGTTGGTGGGGTAATGGCTTCTGGTTTTTGAAAATGAAATTATTTCTTGACATCCATATAAAGTAGGCTGTGATAGAGAAAGTAGAGAGGATATGGGACTTCTCAGCTGCGGAAAGGGAGGGGTTGGAGAAAAATTCCTTAATTAGTGAGGGGATGTTTGGGCTACTTAAGAATTATGTTTGTAATCCCAATGAACCCTCTACTGATGCACGATAGAACTGGAGAATGTCACCAGCAAAGAGAAGGTGGTGGATTTCAGGCGTATCTTTGGCTATTTTGATACCTTTAAAGAGGTTGAGCTCTTTGTAGGTATTCAAAAGTCGGGTTAGCACTCCAAGGATGAAATGAAGATATAGGGGCTGAGTGAGCATCCTTTTCAAAGACCACAAGAAGGCACAATGAGATTAAAGTTACTTCCATCGAGTTTGATGGTGAAAGAGTAAGCAAAAAGTTTGCACATGAGGTCACACCAGTGATCTCAAAACCCTAAAAACTTGATAATAGCTCTAATGAAACCCCACTCAGCTTTGTTTCAGGATTTAGACATATTGATTTTGATCGCTACAAATCCCTTCTTACCATTTTTATTAATTTATTTATTTATTTTTTGAGGTAATCAAAAATCTCGTGAGCGATGATTATGTTATCAGAGATTTGTCTAACTTTGATGAAGACCACTTGAAAGAGTGAGATAAGGAGTGGGAGAAGGGTTTGAATTTAGGAGCCTTCTTTTTCAAGAATTTCATATGCAACGTTGTAAAGGCTGATGGGTCTAAAATCATCGACTTGGCAAACCTCATCTTTTTTTGGGATGAGGGTAATTAGGGTATGATTGATTTCGAGGGGTAAAATTCTAGCAAAGAAGAAGTCAAAAGTGAGCCAAGCTATGTTGTTAAGGTAGACCATTAATTCCTAGAGCTTTGAAGCACCAATACTAAACATGGCAATCCATGATTTAAAGTATCTCCGATATCGATACGATACCCTCTGATACTTATCTTAAATTTAGCTGATCGATACGATGACCGATACCGATATTTTAATCATTAATCTTTACCATAGCTTAGCATATCTTTGATATGATACGATACTCTCTAATACGTATAGTAAGTTTAACCGATTGATACGGCAATAAGTACCGATATTTTAATCCTTACATGGCATAGCGTGCTTCAGATTGAGAGGATGGAGTCACAAGATTAATTGGCAATTTGGTTGGAAGAAAGCGATGTAGGAAAGAGTAACTCGATGAAGGAAGGGTCAAGGAGTTGGGATGATGTAAACAGATATCGGAAGTGTTCAGCAAAGAGTCCTGATTGAACCTCGTTCTCTCGTCATTGATAATAAATGAGATCCTTCTCACTCTGAGGTTGTGTATAGGGGTTGCGTGGTAAAATTTTGTGTTCCACCTTTAACATTAACCCGTCTGCCCAGTTTGTGCCCACCCCTTCCATTGCTACCACTTGCACTACGGATCGTGGTTTGTCCCCCATACCCGACCCAATGTTGCTGGACAAGACTCCCCCTCCCTTGAGCAGCCCTTCCCCTACCATCACAGTATTTCCTTAACCCGTTTTCTCAAGCCTATCCAGCCCCGTTTTGTTGTCTTGAATCGATTGGTGCTGGCCTTTCCAGACCAAGAAAACGGCCCCGATCACCTTTGGTTGAGGCTGATCCACCGGTGGAGGCCACATGCCAGCTCCTTAAGCAAGTGGAGAACCCAGTGGATTTGCTGCATGAACTCATTCATCGGTTTAAGGTGAAGGAATCGTGCACCAACACTGAGGCCCAGCCCTGCCCATAGTTAATAAATTTGGATTCGGGAATTATTCGGGTGGAAAATTATTTGAAATAATTCGATTGGTTAATTTAAAGATTCGGTCAAAAAAGCGGACAAAATAAAAATTGGAGTCGGATTCAAATTCTAGAATTATTCAATTAAAAAAATAAAAGTCTGGCAAAAAATTCGGATATTATTTTTATAGTTTATTGTATATTTTTTATTTATCAAGTTATTAACTTGATTTGTATACTTAGAAAGAGCATATTACTTTATAAAATAAAGTAAAAAACTATGAAAAAATTATCATTGAGCGATGGAAGCAATGGTTATTGTAATCCAATTTCTACTCATGAAATAGATTAGGCTCTAAAACAGTGAAAGCAAGATAACAACTACAATAAAACAAATAAATAAATTGACCACAAAAAATTTTCACTATCATTTTGCTTGGGTTCACAAGACCCATATTGCACTAAGAAGCACTAATTTTTCAAAATTAAAGCAACAATATAAAAAAAGATTGATTGATACGGTGATATGAATCTGTCTTGGTCCCCCAGAACCTCAAATTATCCATCAAGGCTTGATATCTCCCCTATCTTAGGATGAACTGATGAAGGTATGAGAAAGAAATGAAACAAAGGGTAGATTCGTACGATTGTTACAGAAGAATTAGGTGGAGAAAAAAGATGGGAAGAAGGAGACGAAAATTTGGGGGAGAAGAAGATGAAAAAAAAAAAAAAAAATTCAGTGGTGGTATCGTGGGTTTCCATATAGACGTTTTTTTTTTTTTTTTTTTTTTTTTTTTTTTTTTTAATAATACTGTTTAAGTGGACCGAATAATTCGGTTTAATTCGGTTTGGCCCGAATTATTAGCGTTTTAAATTCAAATTAGTAAAAAACGTGTTTTTTATCAAATTTTATTTTTAATTCGGATTCGGTCAGAATTTTTGATTTAATTCGAAAAAATTCTGTTCGGCCGAATTGTTAACTAGGGCCCTGCCCCACGACTAGCAACCAGGGTGCTTCTGCCGAGCCATCTTTCTTCAGAAGAGCAGAGGGAACGTTACTCCAAAACCGGTTAGCACCAGTTTGGAATTTTTATCATTTTTCTATCTATTTATCTGTTTTTTTTCTGCATCACTTTAGGTCTGTTACTTGCCTTGACCTTTTTGGTCTTACAATCAACTTTTCTAAGAGTGGACTACATTTTAGCTCTAATGTACCACTTGACCTTAGGCAATCCCTATGCCGGATTATAGGAATCTCTGAAATGGATGTGGAAGCTACCTACTTAGGTACTAAATTATTTCATAGTCGCTCTAAGAGACTACATTTCCACAACCTTGTGCGTAGGGTTGATAATAGATTGTCTACGTGGAAAGCAAATCTATTATGATATGCTGGACGGAATACCCTCATCAAATCAGCCCCTTCATCTATCCCATCGTATCTAATGTCTGCTTTGTCGTCCCTAAAACTATATGCAGGGATCTAGACTCCATTTACCTTCACTTTTGGAATGGTGACTTCAAGTTGCATTGAAAATCTTATCTAATAAGATAGAAAGAAAATCTACCATCCAAAGTCAATGGGAGGACTTGGCTTGAGAGATTCTCCTACATAGAATAAGGCACTCTTCATTAAATTGGGCTTGAGACTTCTCACTAACCCCTCAAGTTTTTGGTCTAGAACTCTCAAGGCTAAATACTATTGGAAAGTTTTGTCTTTGATCCAAAGACTTTAAAAATTAGGGGCTCTCCTTGCTGGAATGCTATTGTGAGTATTCTCCCAACCTTGAAGAAAATTATTCATATGAAAATAGGTAAAGGGAATAGTACCTTCTTTTGGTCGGATCTATGGATTCATAAGTCAGAAACTATTTGTTTTGACCATGTGCATAATACTTTGCCCACACATACTAGATTGGATAAAGTTGATAATTTTATCTGCAATTCTCAATGGAATATGGAGTAATTAAGATCTAGTTTACCTGCTGATGTTGCTAATCTGATTTTCCAAATCCCCATATCCAATGAACCTGATGGATGGTGGTGCCATTTATCAAAGAAGGGGTATCTCACCACAAAAATTGCTGCTACTTATCTTCTAACCAGTACAAGTACTAGCAGTAAATGATGTTATAACAGGTGTACTTGCTTATCACTATGCTCTTAGTGGTGGCAATTTTTTTGGAAACTCAATTGACACCCCAAATTTAAGCTGTTCTTTTGGAGACTGGCTATGGATAGAATCCCTACCAAGGACACCTTGCATAAATGGATGAATATAGACACTTCCTGAACAGAAAAACAATTTCCATGTTTTATTTTCTTGTGAGTTTTCACAACGTATTTGGGCGGCTGGCCCGTTGGGCTTAAGAGTTGAATGTTTGCATTTTTCTTCAGTTGATTGTTTAATAATGTATTTCTTTAATTTCTGTAACCCTGTGAAGAGTGATTTGAAACTTTTCTTCAACTCATTTATCATAACCTACTACTTCTTGTGGATGCATAGGAACTCGGTCACTATGGGCTTAAAACCCCCAAACCCGGTTTATATATTGAAACAGGTAAATTCCTATACTACTAGAACAAATGGATATGTGACCTCATTACACTATACCTCATTTCTCTGATAATATTCTCATTGTAATTGCTGTGTCTAATAAGACTCGAAATATATCTGGCTGGACTACCGCTCTCTTTTCTAAAGAAAAATACTTATTTTCTCTTGCCAATTATGTTGTGACTGGAGAGGATACTGAAGCGGCAGAACATGGACTTTTGATCGAGCTTCACAGGATAGTCAACGAAAAATGAGAGGTGTACAAAATTTGGAGTGATATGAAGGGTCTAGAGATCTTAATGAACCCTCATAATCTTTTGCTATAGCCATGGGCTACTTTTTCTCTCAGAATTGAACTGGACAATAGGTTGTTTAAGCCAATTTTTTGTGTACGTAGTAACGATAATATAATAAATATGGTAAAACTAATAGCCTATAGGGCAATGGTAGGGAAAATCAGACTAACGAACACTATTTAAGGATCCTTTTTGTATGATTTTTTTTCCCCTAAAAAAAAAAATTGTGTTCCCGTTACCATCTTTAACGTAGGCGATTCTCCGATTTTCTAACCAGAAAATTCCTCTGCATGCACGAGACGTTTAATTTTATCTTCAACGTCAGGGATTAGGTTGAGGGTAATACTGGAAGGGGGGGGGGGGGGGGGGGTTTGGGGCTTCGATCCTAGGAAAATTTCTAAGGAATGGAGTGGTCGAATATGGATTTCTTTAGGGTGGGGAGATGTCCGAAGACTGTAGAGTTCCAGATTTTGGGGAAGTGGGCAATAATAACATTTATTTTAACCATGAGATTCTGCGAGCTGAGGTTGGGCCATTTAGAATGGAGAGATGGATTACACTAATGAGTGGGAGAGCCAAGCCGATTAGAAGTGGAATAATTTCCTGAAGGATTTCTTATAGGGGCAGGTATCTAATAGGAGGGTGGTGTGGTCAGACCTGATGGAAAGGAGTGGAGAGAGGAGACAACGGCATCCAGCCAAATGGCAAACCCAGAGCCTTTTAGGTATGATTTCATCAAGGCTGGAAGGGTGTGAGGGGAAGAAGGGTCACCACCAAATTCGTCTTTCCCGTCAGTGGCAGCCATCACTGATTGTTTGCTTAAAGTTAGACGTCCTTTTACTAGACTAGAGGTAGACTGCTACCATGAACCACACCAGGATACTTGCATTACCATGAACCACACATGGATACTTGCACAATTCTCACACAAGAACAGAAACTTTATTACATAATCTATCGGCTGCATTTGTTTTCAACACACCCCTGAAATCTACAGGTAGACTACTACTGGGGTGTGTTCAGGCCCTATTCATGTTTATTCAATACACCCCTGAAACCCTTACATTATGTCTCTGTTCAACACACCACTGAAATCTTTCTCACCACAATGTTTCACATGCTTGGCTTCACGTTGAGGCGAGATGCAAGCTTCTGACCCAGAGACTTGTCAGCCTGTGGCCGTACCACAACAAAAAAGATAAGAGAATTTATCAGTACATCACTAATTTATCTTCTCATGTAACCACTGTTAACTACACGCAACAAAAGATTCAAAGATTTTCTCTGGTGGCATAAAATACTGTGAGAAGAAAAGACCAATAACACAACGGAATTTGAGACCAGCTGAAAAGTTAAGAGAACATTTTCTTTTGGCATTCTTCTCTTAAAGAAATCTACTTGAAATTTTGGTTAGCAGTTCAGGTTTTTTATTTTTGTTATAACTATTGTTCATCTTAGGTGAAAAGTCTCCATTCTGTCTTTGTTCCAACTTTACTTCACAACATTTTATATCCAACCTGACAAAGCCTATAATAATCAGGAAGGAATCACAAATATTTTTGGACAAAAAGACCAGCCAGTGCAAAAAGATATTTAGTATAGGAAAAAAGAGGGGGGAATCCAGAGAGTAAATGGAAGACAATAATTTGTAAAAGAATAATTAGGAATGCGATGCAGATAATAAGCTTATTTCCACTAAAATAATCAAGACAGGGAAAATAAATAGGATTACTTTACGTGTTCTCCTGATGTAGTTTCTAACTTTATTGGAGACTTTTTCTTGAATTTCAGTAAATTTTTACACTCTTAGATAAAGGTCAAAACCTAGTTTTAAATCAACAACCATAAAACATGCCAAAGGTCTCCAATGAGTGGTAAAGGTCTAGCTCGGTGAACATCTTATAATCTTATAATCTTATAATCCTGATTCGATATGAGAAGAGAGTTACAAACTAAACAATGGGGTATCAATGCGGACTGTATACATAAACTTTCCATGTATGCTCATGTATCAAAAATCTAAATGATTTTCTCAACACAAATTGCCATGAAACCATTACCAATATTCAAGCCAATGACAGGCACCTGTAGAACCAACCAAAAGCAGTTATTCCTTCGTATTTTAATCATTTTTCTTTTTAACTAGCTAACCAAAAGGTGAAAAAAAAGTTTTCTTCTAAACTAGTTTTTTTTTTTTTTTTTTAGGTCTCATTTTCTTCCTATATTAATCCATAAAATAGAATGTCATTCTAAAAGCACTAGCAAAAGTGAAAACAAATGTAGTGGAGTCTTAACCTGATGCCAGTACGAGATCCAGATGCTGCGGATCTCATGTGTGACTCTTGGGTCAGATAATGCATCCACCCATCGACAAATGAAACGCTCTTGCCTGCCAACAGATAAAAGACAGAAAGATAAACCATGTCAGTATTTTGACTGTTCATATATTCTTTATTCTTTATGAGAGTTGTGCAAGCACAGTACCTGGCTGGATCAAAGGATCGGTATCTCTCGCCGGGCTGCTTGAAGTTGTTCTCCTTCTCTATGACAACCTGTTTTCAGCATAGGAGTAATTATCAGATAACTACAAGACATTTTCTTTCCCTGCTAGAGGCAAGTATGAAAGCAATGTCTTGTATTAAGACAAGAAACCGAAGTTGCTACCCAAAAAGGAGAATGGATCCATCATCATCATATTCGGTGAGCATGCACATGCATAACCGCACACGCACACACGCACGCAATGCACGTACGCACACAGGGAACTCGTCCTAATGGAATATATTTAATAAAAGATGCTGCTCCAAAACTGGTTCATCATCATCATCATTAGGCAAAAGTAACAAAGGAATTGCGTATAGTGGAATAGTGTTGGGAAGGGGGAAAGTAGACCTGAGAAAATGAAATTTATTTCTATCAGGCTAATAATAGAAATCAACCTTAGTGCGCCTCCCAGTGCATATAGCTGGCGGGATGGGAAACCTCTCAGCATGGCGAACAGGATCATACCTTGAAGGGAAGTAATTGATCTGGAAAACACTTCTCATCAGAAAATATGACGGGCGCAAAATTTACAGAAAAGATCATAGAATCTCAAGCCATTCATTTGCCAACACCCTCAGGCACATCATTTGATGAACAAGTTACAAAACTGCCCAGGATGCATTAACATGGCTTCAGAATCAACTAGCAGATTCCTATTGAAATGAACAACAGAATCAAGAAAGTGTACCTCCTCATCCCTGTGCATAAAATTCATGAAACCATCATGGTGATTGTTATGGTGTGCGCACTTGGGAGCATTTGGTGGTAGCATCAGATAGTTCGGCCCAAGGCGGTGCCTTTGTGTATCTGCGTAGGAGAAGATACGCGTCTGGAGTAACTTATCATCCGAATAATATATACCAGGGACCAAAATAGCAGGGCTGAATGCCAGCTGCTCATTCTCTGCAAAGAAGTTATCAATGTTCTTGTTCAAGACCATGCGACCCACTGGTTGCAGGGGCAGGATGTCCTCTGGCCAGGTCTTCGTCACATCAAGTGGGTCGAAATCAAACTTATCCTCATGCTCTGGATCCATTGTCTGGATGTAAAGCTTCCACTCAGGATAGTTACCAGCCTGGATTGAATCATAGAGATCCTTGGTGGCGTGACTGTGATTAGTTCCTCCAACCGTTATAGCCTCATCATCCAATAAACACTTGACCCCACAAGTGGGTCTCCAGTGGAATTTCACATAATGCACTTTCCCAGCCCTGTTGATGAGAGTGTAAGTGTTGACACCAGAACCATCCATATGTCTGAAATCCTGTGGAATACCAACATCATCAAAGAGGAAGCTGAACATGTGCAAGCTTTCCGGGTGGTGAGAGAAGAAGTCAAGGATCCTCCAGTTCTCCTGGATGTGAGACTTGGGGTTGGGTTTGAGTGCATGGACCATGTCAGGGAACTTCATACCATCACGTATGAAGAACACTGGGAAATTGTTTCCAACTAAATCAAAATTACCCTGCATTTTACAATAAAACAGCGCAAAGGGATAAGAAAATGAAATTTCGTAATTAGAAAACATCAATAAATTAGATGTACATATAGCAATGTAATCCATCCATTATATCTCTAGTTTAAAAGAAAATATTTCATTTTTAGTTTTCAATAGTCAAGAAGAATTGTGATTAATTCAGATGGAAACTTGGGCAACTTCCTTGATGAAATGTTCATGTGGAACAGAGAATGATCTAAACAAGGAAACAAATATAAATCTAGAAAGAAACTCCAGCCTGTTAGTACGTTAACAAACATAGTAGTTAATGTCAACTTTAGCCTCATGATCTTTGTCTAATGTCAAATATTATAATTTAAAATTAACTTTTAAATCCAAATGCAACACAATATATGGATAATATTGGTAGATCCACTCTGAAAGAATCCTCAAGGTATTCTTCTATAAGAAATTTTAGTATTTTTGGGGAATAGAAGACTTGAAGTAAGTAATTTGGCTGTAAGATCTAGAGAAACTGTATAAATTGTAAATTCCAAGAAGGGGATATTAGAGGGGGAATTCATCTTTTCAAATAAGTTTTTGGAGCTGAAGTTTAACAGGCTTTCTTCAATAATGCCTAAAGGACTTGCACTTGAAGTGGTGCACACTCCAATCTGGGTTTCCAAGTATTACCACAAGGGGTTGAATTATTCATCTGGGTTGCGTCATCTTGTGTCGCATCTGACCTTTGATTCTATAGCTTCATCAACACCATCAGCATTGATTATTTCAAAGACAGTAGTAGTTTTCACCAGCAGCACAACTTTATGGTATTTGGAACCAAACAGGTCCGAAAAAGAATATGCATTCAAGATTAATCCAATATACAATTTATATATTAAAAAAAAAAGCAGTCCCATCATACAAAACCACTGAGAATAAAAGGAAATCAGTAAAGGAAAACAATAACAACTGTAGACACAATGCAGTAATAAGAATGCATCTAATGTTCGAATTTGGATGATTAGATACGGTATAGTGATCAGTAAATTGAGGAAACTAAAGCAGCAACAACAGCATAACAACAACTGCCTAGCACAGTTGGTGAGGTTGTGGTGCGCAAAGCCCACACTTACCAGGAGGTCTCGAGTTCGAGTCTCCTGGCTGTTACCTTCCCCCTCCCCCCTTCTATAGTGTACCCATCTGAAAAACAATAGCTACATGTGAAGTAGGAGAAAAAGCAATGCATGAAGCTTTTAAATAGAGTTAGCCAGGCCACCATCTACTACAACCTACAATTCTTGATTTGTTCAAAGCTCAAGCTAACATGCTTAAGTTAGGAAAAAAAAGGATAATTGTTGGCTAGTTCCAAGAAAATAAACTACCAACAACAAACTGGTGTATGCATAAAAATTTATAAGCATACCCACCCTTACAGAGAAGAAAAGGCTGTCATAAAACTAATTACCTCTCTAGTGTAAAACTTAACAGCGAATCCTCGAGGGTCCCTCAGGGTCTCAGGGCTGCCACGTTCATGGATAACAGTAGAGAATCGAACAATCAGTGGGGTCTGGACTCCAGGTGCACGAAGGAAATCAGCACACGTCAGGTGAGAAATATCATGGGTAACCTCAAAAAATCCCTTCGCACTAGCTCCCCTTGCATGAACAACACGTTCTGGGATACGTTCCCTATCAAAATTTGCAATCTTTTCCACCAAATGATAATCCTCAAGAAGAATTGGACCTGCCAAAGAGAAGTTGGAATTAAATATCTGATATAAAAATTCAAACCTTAATGAATACTCAAAACTACTGCCATATTCATATATATTTATTGTATTCTATTCTCTCATCAATGATAATGAACTTGTGCATGTCCTCTATATGAGTCAAAATCATTTTGCATGCAAACATCAACATATCAGATATTACTCAAATTTAGGCATATTAAATCTTAAGTTTCTGCTTATCAATCTTTGGAGAAATATTCAATGAGAAGGGTCCAGATTACCTGCCGGCATTATCTTCCATCATTACCATCTATCAAATCAAATGTGTTCACAGGAAAACGAAACAGATATGGGGGACTCAAGAATGAACCAAACAGAGAGGAAAGAAAACAAAGCCACTTCAGTAAAAAAGATCCCCACAAATGCAGACAAGAATTTGTCCACATGGGACAGAAGAAACTACTTTCCATACTAAGCAGGACAAAATTATAGGTACTATAGCATATATAGTCTCCAGAAAGCAATAAACATATCTTAGATATGTATATTCTAGTGAAACTTTCTACAAGGAACTAAAAGTTTAAGCATGGATGAAAGGCCTCAATAATATATATAGTCACAGTATGACAAATTCTTAAGTCTCACTTCAGATTCAACCATTTCTCATTTCTCATTTCTCATTTCTCATGTCACTTCAACATTGATTTTTGAACAAAACTAAGGCTCCGTTTGGTATCGTTCTAAAAAAACGTTTTTGGAGTTTTTTCGTTCCAATGGAACGAAAAAACGGAATCTTCTGTTTGGTGCACTTATGGTCTGTTTCTGTTTTTTTGGAACAAAAAGTGAAAAAAAAAAAAAAACTGAAAAAACGAGATTGGACGGAACTCCAAAATGGAGTTCCGTCTTCCCAATTTCGTTTCATTTTACAAAAAAAAAAAATATCGTTCCCGATAAAAATCTGAAATTTTGAAACACCATTTTTTCGTTTAAAAACTGCATTTTGACACAGAAACTGAAATTTTCATTTTTGACATGAAACGGCGTTTCTGGAACAGAAACGATACCAAACGGGCTCTAAGTAATTCTTGTATTGCTGAAAGTTTTTGAACATGCTACAGGTTCCATTGAATGTGATGTAATTTAAAACCTGAGAAAGTGACATAGCATAAAAAAGGGGGGGTTAGGTCACGGAGTTAGCATATGTAGTCAGAAAACATTACCAGCATCCAGTTTTTTATTCAAGGAAAAAATAAGGATTTCTTGTATCGTTATCAGTATCCCTAACCCCATTCGCATTTATAAAAGTATACATTTTAGCAAATAAAAAATTCCACGTAAAAATCCAACAATCAAATACACTGATATGAAGGACATCTATTATCCTATATAAACAAAAAATAAGCCAATCCATCAATCCATTGATCTGAATCAATACCTCTATTTCCAACAGTCATCGATGAGTTATTGTCCCATACAGGGGCACCGGAATTTGTTGTCCAAAAAGGAGAATTGAAAGCACTCGAAGGGCGATTCTGCATTATGTCAATAAAACCACAGACACAAAGGGTAAACAAGCGAAAGATGATAAGAGAAAGCAACATTTCCAAAGGAAAAACGAAGATTCAAAAAGAGAGGGAGCAATCATATAGCTACAGAAGAAAAGATAGCCTAAACAAGGAACAATTGCTCAAAAGACAGAATCCAAGATTGAAACTAGAACTAGATAGAAGATAAATCAAAAGAAAAATCATCGAAGAAATGTAACAAATGGAACGAATACTCGAGGGGGCGAATTCAACTAAAAAACTATCCAACTCGGAATGGATCTCATATTTCGATTAAAAATGCATCAGAACAGAAAATCCACAAGAAATTTCAACAAACAAAAGCAAAAAAACTAAACAAGCAAAGCTTCAAACATCTAACAAACAAAGTATGAAGATCACGATACGATGAAACGCAAGAAATAATCGTAGCTTGACTGATTAAACATAGATTTACCTTGTAAGGATCCATGGCGAGAGAAGAAGATTGATATACTCTAGGCTGCTTCGACTCTTCGGATAAGAACCGAAACTCCAGAAGCAGTCTTTGGCTTCTTCGACTACTTGTTTATAAATAAATAGTTGGACTCTGCTGTCTGCTTCCACTCTCGCTCACGAGTCTTCTCCCACTGTTAAATACAGGTAACAGTAAAAATAAGATAACGTTTCCCGATAAGTATTGTAGAGTTTCAATTTCTCATAATGTTTTCCTTTCATAAGGAAAATAAATAGAAAGGAAATCGCCACAGGAGGAATTACAGGAGACGAGTTTTTTGTTAACGTATCGTGATTAAATCACGATAAGTTAAAGGCCGGTAGATACTTTTTGGTACCTTCTGCTTCACTATGACGGGGCCCACAAGATAGAGGCATTTCATGTTTCCCTTATCTTGTTTTCATGTTTTTCAAAAATGCTCATCCCAACTCGTGACAGAAGATGACATGGACACAGGTATGGGATGACACGTAGAGGCAAAGCCTGGAAACGTGTGCTCTTATTTAGCAGCTCTTCACTCTCCCAGATTCCCAGTCACTCTCCTAGTCACGTGTTTTACTCTCCTAGTCCAGTCACGATTATTAGCTGTTTTCACAGTCACGATTATTAGCTGTAGTCCAATCACGATTATTAGCTGTTTTCACTCTCCTAGTCACATGTTTTACCCTCCTAGTCCAATCACGATTACTAGCTGTTTTCACTCTCCTAGTCTCGTTCCAGGGATTGTTTGAAGAGATTCCAGAGCCAAAACCCATAAAAAATGAAATGGGAATTTAAACTAACATATGTGTCAAACCCATGACCGACCCGACTAAATTGATCGGAACCAACCGTTTATAGATCAATTCAGTTCGGACCATTTATTAAATGCGTCGGGTTTAAGCCATGCCTGTTTACAAACTATTGGTCTTAATTTTGCTACTTGGACCGTCGAGCGCCCAATTGAGACCGACCGAATAACACAAATGGTTTTACAAATATTTGATTTCTCGTTTGGTTAAAGTGAAGTAGCTAAAAAGAAAAAAAAAAAAAAAATGAAATGATTGGGCTTGCATTTCTTGTCATTTTTTTAGGCTTGCATGAGCAGAATTAAGTGGGCTGGAATATAAGAGCACATTTTAAAGAGGGCTCGTTTAAAAATCGGTTAAAACCCGTTTAACATTAAACTTGTCCATAGTCCGGTTAAGGCCTGACTAAAGCCCGATTAAGGCTTGAGTTTAGTAGCCCGATTATAGCCCGAAGCCGACCTACCGAATATAAAGCATACCATGCCCTCACTAACTAAGCCCAATTAGTTAAATGGGCATACACAGTGCAGCCTTTGAAAGGCTTTAAGCCCGATTAAGCCCGACCGGATGACATCCCTAGTTGGGGCCTTAATTTTAATTTGGAATTGAAATCTTTGTCTCAGATTAACAGATTTTTGGAAAAGAAATGGGATTTAGTTGTAACTTTTTGAGAAAACCCAAATAAACTGTGGATTGATCGGGGCGTTGGTGCCACCGGTCATAGCCAGAGTGTGGTGCCGCCGCCGCCTAGACGGTCAACATCCTCTGCTTCAGCGTCGCCTTCTTGTTCTTCAACGGTGTCCGCTCCCCACCAAGGGTTTGAAGGGTCAAAAATCCTTTTCAAAAGAGGGATACTGCAATCACTCTTTGGGAATGTAGTAGAACCTTTGGTAGAACAGGTGTAAATGCATGTCGAATTGGCTCAAAAATTAAATTTTAGGTAAAAGACATGAACTGCGAAGATTATCAATTGCTGAAAAGTATGCGTAAGAAATATTAAATCTACACAGATGTCTTTATATGTAAAGCATCATAACAAATCTTACAACTCTTTCATTGTTAAAACAAAAAAATCATGAAGGATCCTTGTGCCAATGTTTTGATGCATGCCGAATCGCTAACCATATCTGAAATTTCTCTTCCAGTGGTTGTTTCAGTGCTCATGGATTGGGAACAACAACATTATTAGTAAACGATCCTGAAGCTCTCCCTTTTTGTGCAATTACTTATGCTTTAACTGGTATATTTGGCTCATTAATTTGTTCAGTTCCGCTAATCCGTTGAATGATGGAGGTTTTACCACCACCGACGAAGGGAGGGAGTGGGGGTTGGAGACAGAGATGGAGACAGATGCAGAGAAGTAGAAGAAGAGAAACTGTAGAGCACCAGTGGTGGGTAGGTTATGTTAGACAACGGTCATCTAACGGTCAAGATTGCTTATGTTTCAATCTAACTGTTTATATTCACAAGCATTCCTAATACCTTTGTAACCCACTAGCATTCCTTTTTTTTCCCAAAAAATATATGAAGAAAATTGGTTCTTCTCACTTTATTTGAATCAGCTATATATGGTGGCTTTTATATCCATAAGTGTACAGGTCAATTCCTTAATTTAAGCTAATGGGTTTTTTAATCTATGCTAACTGTTGGGGGATTTGGATATACAAGGAAATATACAGCTGATTACAAGAGAAAGGGATAAGGACTACAACACTTATTACAAGGGAAAGGGATAAGAATTACAGCTAATACACATGGCTGGATCAAGGATATGCATGATAATCCAATACCCCCCCTCTTAAGTTAGAGGGGGTTGAAGTATTTGGAACCCACCCAACTTGCCAATGAGATTGTGGAACTGATTTTTCCCAAGCAGTTTTGTGAAGACGTCCGCAAGTTGTTGAGATGTGTGCACATGAGCTGTACAAATTAGGCCACGCTGAATTTTCTCACGAACGAAATGACAATCTAACTCAATGTGTTTAGTGCGTTCGTGAAATATTGGATTTGCGGCAATGTGGAGAGCGGCCTGGTTGTCGCAGTAAGAGTGGTGGGTGTAGGGTTGGTTATACCCAGGTCTGCAAGAAGATATAAGAGCCACTGTACTTTGCATGAAGTATGGGCTATGGCCCGATACTCAGATTCAGTGGAAGACCGAGAGACGGTCGTTTGTTTCTTTGAGTGCCATAAAATGGGGCTGTTACCAAGCATAATGCAATATCCAGTCATGGAGCGACACGTGAATGGGCAACTCGCCCAATCAGAGTCAACAAATGTATGAAGCTGTAGTGAACTGGTGGAGGGAAAGAAAATTCCATGGAAAGGACTTTGCTTAATGTAGCACAAAATGCGGAGGGAAACTTCATAATGAGGAGTGCAGGGTGTCTGCAAAAATTGGCTAAGCACTTGGACACTGTATGTCACACCCCGTTCACGCTGAACCGGGCCAGTGACCGAGTTAACACCGGTTAACCCAAACCTGCCAGGATCATCTGATACTGTATTCCACTCCAGCATACTCACCACTAATAAAAGATTATCAGATTAGCGGAAGACTTGGTTTACCTGTGAATATTCCCATAATACTTGATACCCGAATTGTGATACAATAGTTATATACATGTGGGCCCGAAGGCATGATATTTACACAATAAAAGTATAATTTACATATCAAGTACATAAAGAAAATCATCAAAAATCAGAGTATATAGCTCGGCTCGATATCAAAGGCTAGAGCTCAGCTCGGCATCAAGGGTTGAGCCCAGCTCGGCATCACATGGTAGAGCTCAGCTCAGCCTCAAAAGTGGAGCTCAGCTCGGCGTCAGAACTGCGGTCCCGCAACACAACTCTCGCACGAGCAGTCAGTGCCGTGCCCTAACTCCTCAGGGGCCCACCAGTCCTCTTCAGGGAACTCAACCGTGGGACCCGACCCGTGCTCTTCAGATGGATGACCTGTAAAATCATCTAAAAAGGAGTGCACACGTGGGATGAGCTCACTAGCTCAGTAAGTGGTAAGATGGACCAGATAGCAGTCCACACAGCAAAACACAATCATATGCACTACATGCTATGCAATACATTTTAAAACACATCCACCCAAGCAACATTACTAAGTCTTTGGTTTAGTGCTACTACAGCCACAATGCGCGTATACTCCGGGTACGAGCCGCGAACTCCATCCCGCGATACGCCCATAGGGCTGTCGGAGAAGGCCTACCGTGAGTACTCGGAAAAAATAAAAACATGCCGTCCACCGGCTCTCAACAAAAAAGTAAATGACTGAAATTAAAGGTGTTGACTCCAGCAAATTAAAAACAATACGATTGGCCCTCTTGAATATACCACCGGGGTTGCCGACTGTCCTAATGACCAGCCGGGCGTAATGTCTAACCGCCACAATGACCCGACAACCGCGACCACTGCTTCCCCCCAAATGGTAACCCAACACCTTAACCCCTATTGGGAAGGGTCGTAGTACGGGATGGTGAAAATCCTAAACCGCATGCTTCTATATGACAATAGTACGATTGCATAGTGCCACCGCGTCCCATATCACGGGCCACCAATGCACTCGTTTCCAAGCCGACTACTGCATCTAGTCTATTAATGCATCATGCACAATGATGTCAACATTCAATCACATAAGCATCTCATCACTTGGCATTTAGAAAGTAAACATAGCACACATGCATAACAATGTGAGGATGACTAAACTACATAGCATATTCATGATGGCATGACTAGACTAGATATAAGTAAATGAATGCCAAACAATGCCTTGAAACAAGGCCAAACGTCCTCTCCCCACTTACCTGTAGTGTTCAAGGATTCTCGTTCGGTACGGGAGAGATCCGGTGCGAAACGCGTAGGATTTGGTGAACCTAACATGATTGAGCGGGGTTAGTACTTCACCATTTTGGAATCAAAACTAACACGATACGATGACAAAATCATGTTTAGAACGTTAAAAGAAGGTCGCACGTCCGATTTGGGTCCAATCGGACGTAAGAATCACCTTCGGGGCCACACAGGTGGGTCAGACAGGTGGGTTGTCTGGCCCACCGGTTTGGACCGACGGGTAGGGGCCCGCCGGTTGGCCCGCCGATCTGGCCCACCGGTTCCACCCACCGGTCTTGGTGGGAAACCTGTTGTTTCTTCCCAACTTCCTCCATTCTTTGGGGATTCAAATGAGACTTTTCCCAACCCATTCTTCACACCTTCAAGGTCTTATAGGATGGTTCTAACCTAGATTTAGGTTAGATTCAAGTGNACCCGAATTGTGATACAATAGTTATATACATGTGGGCCCAAAGGCATGATATTTACACAATAAAAGTACAATTCACATATCAAGTACACAAATAAAACCATAAAAAATCAGAGTATACAGCTCGGCTCGATATCAAAGGCTAGAGCTCAGCTCGGCATCAAAGGTTGAGCCCATCTCGGCATCACATGGTAGAGCTCAGCTCAGCCTCAAAAGTGGAGCTCAGCTCGGTATCAGAACTGCGGTCCCGCAGCATAACTCTCGCACGAGCAGTCAGTGCCGTGCTCTAATTCCTCAGGGGCCTACCAGTCCTCCTCAGGGAACTCAACCGTGGGACCCTACCCGTGCTCTTCAGATGGATGACCTGCAAAATCATATAAAAAGACGTGCACACGTGGGATGAGCTCACTAGCTCAGTAAGCGGAAAGATGGACCACACAGCAGTCCACACAACAAAACACAATCATATGCACTACATGCTATGCAATACATTTTAAATCACATCCACCTAAGCAACATTACTAAGTCTTTGGTTTAGTGCTACTATAGCCACAGTGCGCGTATACTCCAGGTACGAGCCGCGAACTCCATCCCGCGATACACCCATAGGGCTGTCGGAGAAGGCCCACCGTGAGTACTCGAAAAAGTAAAAACATGCTGACCATCGGCTCTCAACAGAAAAGTAAATGACTGAAATTAAAGGTGTTGACTCCAACAATTTAAAAGCAGTACGATTGACCCTCTTGAATATACCACCGGGGTTATCGACTGTCCTAATGACCCGCCGGGCATTATATCTAACCGCCACAGTGACCCAACAACCGTGACCACTGCTTCCCCCCAAATGGTAACCCAACACCTTAACCCCTTTGGGAAGGGTCGTAGCATGGGATGGTGAAAATCCTAAACCGCATGCTCCTATATGACAACAGTACGATTGTATAGTGCCACCGCGTCCCATACCACGGGCCACCAATGCACTCGTTTCCAAGCCGACTACGGCATCTAGTCTATTAATGCATTATGCACAATGATGTCAACATTCATCACATAAGCATCTCATCACTTGGCATTTAGAAAGTAAACATAACACACATGCATAACAATGTGAGGATGACTAATCTACATAGCATTTTCATGATGGCATGACTAGACTAGATACAATTAAATGAATGCCAAACAATGCCTTGAAACAAGACCAAACGTCCTTTCCCCACTTACTTGTAGTGTACTGTTGTTTTATGGTTGTCCTTGTTGGCAACTCGGCCACGTGGCGGTGATGACGTGGCCAGTTTGGGTGACGTGGATGAAAATGATGACATGACAGTATCCAGTGTCACCGATGAGATAACAAAGCAGCTTGGTATGCATGGAGTGGTTTAATACATCATTAATAGGTGGTGCGGGTTTCTGGGTCAAAACTGGTAAAATTGGCCTATTTACGATCGAGGGCATTTTTGACAGTGAAAATGACATTTTTGGAAGATCGGTTCTTCATGAAAAATATAGATTGTAATTTACCTAGTCCAGTGCATTTGATTTCGTCACATTCCGATACCGTATGAAGAAGTTACGACATTTGTGGCAGTCAAGGGCAGTTTCAGCATTGAAGATGAATTTTTTAAAGGAAGTGTTCTACATGTAACAATACGACAAAAATACAATCTTTCCAACAGTTCTAATTTCATCGCATTCCGATTGCGTATGAGAAAGATACGTCATTGGAAATGTGTAGGGGTATTTTGGTCTTTTTACATGGATGATTCAGATGATTGAGTCTTCCAAAAAGTCGTAGAGAATCCAGTTACGATTCCAACGCACTTCATTTCATCTCGATCGGATATCGTATGAAAAAGTTATAAGCGTTTCCGTAAAGTCGGTTCGAAAATCCAAACCGAAAATCCATCAGTTGCTCTCGGTGTTGGGTGGATTTTTCGGAATTTATTTTTGAAATTTGAAGGGCTTTTGTGTAATTTCAAGATTTTTAAGGTCTGAGTTGCAAGGGGTCTTTAAGCACTGAAATATATGGAGGCAGGGGCTTGATTGTAATAAAGAGGAGTAAAGGGAAGTGAAATGGATGGTCAAGATTCGACCACGTAGGTCTTGATGCCCATCCAAAGGCTACTGAGATTTTGTGCTGACACGGACGAGATAGATGCTTATCCGAGGCTTCTCATTGGTGGAGTGTATTATATATAATGGTTTGGTGCTTCACTTGATCATATTTGCTATAGTGTTACGCATGTGCAAAAAGGGCTACAGATAGATGCCATTTAATTTGATCTCATGAGATCTAGATTAAACTAGATCTAAAGATCTTGATCCAACCGCTGTAATCTATTTCAGCCATCATGAGAGATAGCCAACAACTACCGTATTTTGTGCTGACGTACCCAATGGCGCGTCGACAACGTATCTGACGATGTCAGCGCTTGCATCACAGTGACATCATCAGTTGACTCGATTATTCTAATCTTACGGTCAAGATTTATTAGCCGTTTGAATAATTTAATGGCTGAGATTAAAAGTGGATTTGGATTAATCCGATGGCCCAGATTTCACCCCTGTTGCGTGCGCCGCCGGCGTAGCCTACGCCAACCTCCGAAGATTCCATTTTGAGTGTTCTGGTTGGTCCAACTTCAAATGGCCATATCTCCCTCATCTTAACTCCGATTTGAGTGATTCAAGTTGGAGATTCTTCATCTCTCCGAGCTCTACACATCAGAGGGAAGAAATCCGGCAGAGGGGTTGCTGAGGTGGTCGGAAAAACGAGTTGAAGCTCGTAGAAGGCTAAAGGTTTGAATGAAAGACTTCCATCCTCTTGCACTTCATCCATAGCCCCCATTAGAGGCTTAGGAAGTTGCTGGAAACCAAGGTAGCATGTTCTATTAGTTGTTGTCAAGAGAAAAGAAAAGAAAATAGAAGAGAAGAGAAGAAGAGGGAAATAGAGAAGAAGTTGTTTCCTCTCTTTGTGTGTGTGTGAATGTGAATGTGAATGCCATTGTTACTCCATGAAAGTAAAGACAAGGAGAAAAGAAAGAAGAAGAAGAAGAAGAAGAAGAACCTAGAATTTGGTTCTTGTGAGTTGCTTCAAGAAACCCAAGTGCCAACCGGGGTTGAAGCATTGGCGGCACCGAGACAACGTGATTGTGGTCCGCATCAAGTGGAGATCGACATTATTGCATCTCCGACGGTTACTCCTTGCCAAGGTAACCTCACTTTTGCCAAATTTCCATTATTATAAATCATTGTGGGCAAGATGTTTGATAAAATGCCTAAGTGATAGTTGTAGTCTATTTGGGGGAAATTTGCATATATGAGTGCTTCAATATAGGGCATTGTTATAAGCCCAACTTTATTTTATTGGTGTTCAGTGGGTGCTGGACACAGGGGCTATGTGTTCCTTGGTAGGTACAACTACCTAAACCTATTTGCCGTGGGTGCGGCCTCTCAGATCATTCTGAGAAAACTAGGGTGAAGACCTAGCCATTGTATGTCATTGGTGGAAACTGGGAATGTGTTCCCTTGGCTGTGGATGCAGTCATAATTAGTATTGAGTAAATGCTGAGCCCGACAGTGGGCATTACTTCGTGCGTGTAGGCAACTGGCCGAAGCACGTATTTCTTATGTTGTGGATGTATATGCTCGTATTTGTATTGTGGATTGGAGTGCTTGGCTGCAGAATGGGTGTGTACATCTGGTAGACCTGACCACTTGGTGGTGCAGTGTGGATGTGCATACAACCGTGTATGTATGTGACAGTGATTACCGTGTGAGGTTTATGAGACAGCTCTAGGCAGCAATACAGGTTATGTGAGTAAGTTTCATGCAGTAAGAATGGTCAGTAGTATACATAGCAGCTCTGGGCAGCATCAATAGACTGTGCTATTGAAGTGCAAATAGTGATTACCACATCAGGGGTACAGTTGGAAAGTGAAAAAATATTTGGCACACTGATTCACCCCCCCCTCTCAGTGTCAATCGGGACCCAACAATTGGTATCAGAGCAAGGGCTCTAGAGACAGCTTAAACAGCTCAGGGTGATCCGGTTGGTGTAAGATGGCATCAGGTGTTTGGTTCAGTAAGTCTACTTCTGAAGCTTCTATTTTTAATGGATCAGATTTTATCTTTTAGAGGAAGTTGATGAAGTCACATATAGGTTCATTGGGGTATGATCTATGGAGTGCAGTGGTTAATGGGAGTGTAGACTCTACTATTGACTCTAAGGTTAGAGAGATCATTTTGGATGGATTAACAGACAGTGTGAGTGTCAAAGTCAGTTCATGCATATCAGCTAAGGCGATGTGGGAGAGATTACACAACCTATATGGAGGTGAGCCAGCTATATCAGAGTTCACATTAAATGTTGAAAGCGAATGTTCAGATGAGTGCTACACTAGTGGATTTGAGTGTGTTGAGGCACATATTACTACAACTCAAGATGAAATCAATATTGATTTGAGAACACATCTGAAGGAGTGCAACTTCATTATTGCTGCATTAGAAACACAGGTCATCAATAGAGATAAGAGATGTAGAATCCTTGAAGAGGCAGCCAATGTGTTGAGAGAACAATTGTTAGAGCTTGATGCTTCTTGTATCTCACAGATGATGAAGTCCAGAAATGACCCTCAGGTTATAAAATCTCTTGAAGATCAACTGAGAAAGCAAAGTGAGGTGTGTACCAGGCTTGAATCAGAGAACTTAGCCTTGAGAGAGAAAATAGATGTGCAATCTCGAGTGATTAAAAGAGGTAGTGAAATTTCAAATGAGTTTAAGAAGTTAAACAATGAATTAGAAGCAGAGATCATTTCACTACAAACACAGTTGACTGAGTTGCAGAGGAGACATTCAGCCACTCCACTTGTGGTTACAGAGATGGATAGACATCTAACTCAGTCTGCAGAATGCCAGAGACTACCCATCATCAGCTCTAGTTCTATAACAGAGCAGGGTGAGTCATCAGGGAAAGTTATAGAGACAGTTGAGATCAGACCACAGAGACAGACTACAGGAAAAACACAGAAGAGAGCTCAGAGGAGACAAAGGAAGAGAGAGGAGAGACACAATAGTGACATGAGATCTCCTACACATCAGGCACAATGTGGAGGTAGTCCACAAGATACAAAGAGTAGAGGTAAAGGCGAACAAACAGTCCAAATAGGGAACATAATCAGTGACAGAGCTTACCAGCAGAGACAAGTTGAGTATGGCAGGTTCAACAAGTTCAATTATCAGAGACCTATGCAGATGATTCCCAGGCAGAGTCAGATGGCTCCCACCAATAGAAATAATGCTTCACCTAGTTTGCATAGACAGTTACCAATGATGCAGTCATATTTTCATGGGTATTGTCACAGGTGCAGTGAGTATGGACATAGGAGAGCAGAGTGTATATCTAGACTAGACTCTAGCAATGAAGGGAGGATTCCTATAGCACCACTGGGTAGACAACTAGTAGAATGTCTTAGATGCCACCATCATGGACGTTGGGCCAAGCATTGCAAGGCAGTGCTCTCCCCTCAGCTTGTACAAGAGGAGAGAGACTATTAGATCTCTAGAACTAGAAAGTTAAGAAGTGGTTGTAGAAGGCAAGTCAATGAAAGACATTCTAAGAAGCATCAGTCACAATCTAGTGGTGAGTCTCAGGTGGCTTTGTATAGTGTATGGAAAGTGAAGGATATACAAAAGGCTGAGACAACAGTAAACAGAATCTGGAAAACAAAGGGAGATGTCAGTTCTACAGTTGTGCAGGAAAGATTCAGAAAGGGAAGACCATCAGTTGAAAAGGTAAAAGAGAGGTCTACAATTGGGTTGATTGGACAGAGGCAGAGACTGAAGAAGACAGTAAGTGAGCAGAAAGAAAAACAGAGTAGTAGGAAAGCTTCTGGTGAGAAGCAAATGCATAGGACCAAGGCAAGTGGTTAGTTAGTTTGAAGAGAGAAGCACATAGAGGTGTGTGCAGTCACAGTCACCACCCTCCCACCACCTAGACAAGGTATAGGAGTGGGCACACCTCCTAGGCACTAGGTGTACTCTGGTGCACAAGAATGGGGGAGCTCACTAGATGGATATTAGTGCCCCCAGCAGGACTTAGATTATGACAGTAAAGTTCCTGCAATAGTGCTTGGATTAGAGACATCAGTTGAAACTTAGTGTAGTCCTCTTGAGTATTTGCATCTTAATGGAGCAATCACCAGATGAGCAGTTCAATGTCAGTCAGAGGGCAGAATAGTTGAGGATGTCAGTGATGGTCAGAGGTATGCAGTTGTGAGTATGACAGCCAATAATTCGCTTTTGTATGCATCAGTATGGGTCAGAGATTCAGTTGGTATCAATCTCAGTGGTAGTTGTCAGAGTGCAATTTTGTGTGATCATGGTGATTGTTTGACTTTGATAGAGTTAAATATTTCAGCACTAGTGACAGAGAGAATGATATGTTGACTAGATGAAGAGATTTATGATAGGAAGCTCAAGAAGCTGGTGAGTTGAGCAGTTGCGTACTGTAATTTGTACTTCATGATGTATATCCAGTCGAGGCAACACTTATCTGATGAGCAGTGTTGAAGCAGATATGAGGTCAGTTGAGTAATTGAGATTTCAACTCATAGGATAGGGAAGATGCGTATGGGCACTCCTATGTAGTTTGAACTCCCACATCTGTAGGATTGGAAAGATGCATATGGGCATTCCTATAGATGCTTGTATCCCACACTGGGAGAGATTACTTTAGAGAGAGATATTATAGTTCTTTGATATTGAAGTCAAAGAGGGAGAGTGCTCAAGTGGAAGGCATTGATTTTGAGAAAAATTTTGCTCCAGTGGCAAGACTTGAGGCTATCAGAATGTTCTTGGTTTTGTCAGTGTACAAGGGGTTCAAGGTCTATCATATGGATGTCAGATCAACTTTTCTAAATGGAAACTTGGAAGAGGAGGTTTATATAGAGTAGCCTGATGGGTTTTAACTAAGTGAGGACCCCACTCTTGTGTGCAGATTGAAGAAGGCATTGTATGGTTTGAAACAAGCTCCAAGGGCATGGTACTCCAAATTGGACTCTTACTTGTGCAAGTTGGGTTTCAAGAAAGGCTTAGTGGACAGTAATCTCTACATCAGAACTGAAGAAAGCAGTCAGCTTGTGGTGGTTGTGTATGTAGATGATATCATCTTTGGGGGTCACAAAGATGAGTTGTGCAAAGATTTTGAAATGAGGATGCAAGATGAGTTTGAAATGTCAATGTTGGGTGAACTATCATTCTTCTTGGGTTTGCAGATCAATCAAAAGAAATAAGGTATCTTCATATCTCAGTCCAAATATGTGAGGGAGATGTTAAAGAGATTCACCATGGAGGATTGCAAGCCAGTTAGTACACCTATGATGACTAGGTGTAAGTTGAGCAAGGAAGATGACTCTCCATCAGTTGACCACACCTCGTATAGGTTAATGATTGGTAGCCTATTATACCTGACAGCTAGTAGGCCTGACATCTTACAAGCTGTGTGCATGGTAGCCAGATTTCAAGCAGGACCAAAAGAGACACATGTGGCAGCAGTGAAGAGAATTTTCAGATATCTGAAAGGGACTAGTGAGTTTGGGTTATGGTATCCGAAAGTCAAGAGCTTTAGTTTGTCAGCTTTTTCAGATGCAGATTGGGCCGGATGTGTAGATGACAGGAAGAGCACCAGTGGTGGTGCATTCTATTTGGGGAACAGCTTGGTGGCATGGCATAGTCAGAAGCAAGAGTCAGTCTCTCTTTCAACTGCAGAGGCAGAATACATTGCAGCTACATCTTGTTATACACAAGTGTTGTGGATGAGGCAGATGTTGAAGGATTTGAGTGTGGAGGTTGAGCAGGCAATGCCACTATATTGTGACAATACTAGTGCTATCAATATCTCCAAGAACCCGGTGATGCATTCTAGAACAAAGCACATTGCTATTCGGTATCATTTCTTAAGAGACAAGGTGATGGAAGGTGAAGTAAAGATGGAGTTTGTTCCCACAACAGAGCAGGTGGCCGATATCTTCACTAAACCGCTTCCTAAAGATCAGTTTGAGTTCCTCAGACAGAAGCTGGGAGTGGTGGTTCCTCCAAAGCACTAGTAGCAATGGGAGAGGGGGAGCAAGTTGCTTGATGTTGCTACCCCCATATTGGACTCAGGGGGAGTCCATTGGTTCCATCCTTTGTACTTGTTGTCAAAGGGGGAGAGAGTTACTCATCGGAGCTTTAGAGTGTATTAGTGATGAGGTGGTTGCCAACAACTCCAAAGGGGGAGATTGTTGTTTTATGGTTGTCCTTGTTGGCAACTCGGCCACGTGGCGGTGATGACGTGGCCAGTTTGGGTGACATGGATGAAAATGATGACATGGCAGTATCCAGTGTCACCGATGAGATAACAAAGCAGCATGGTATGCATGGAGTGGTTTAATACATCATTAATAGGTGGTGCGGGTTTCTGGGTCAAAACTGGTAAAATTAGCCTATTTACGATCGAGGGCATTTTTGACAGTGAAAATGACATTTTTGGAAGATCGGTTCTTCATGAAAAAGATAGATTGTAATTTACCTAGTCCAGTGCATTTGACTTCGTCACATTCCGATACCGTATGAAGAAGTTACGGCATTTGTGGCAGTCGAGGGTAGTTTCGGCATTGAAGATGAATTTTTTAAAGGAAGTGTTCTACATGTAACAATACGACAAAAATACAATCTTTCCAACGGTTCTGATTTCATCACATTCCGATTGCGTATGAGAAAGATACATCATTGGAAAGGTGTAGGGGCATTTTGGTCTTTTTACATGGATGATTCAGATGATTGAGTCTTCTGAAAAGTCGTAGAGCATCCAGTTACGATTCCAACGCACTTCGTTTCATCTCGATCGGATATCGTATGAAAAAGTTATAAGCGTTTCTGTAAAGTCGATTCGAAAATCCAAACCGAAAATCCATCAGTTGCTCTCGGTGTTGGGTGGATTTTTCGGAATTTTATTTTTGAAATTCGAAGGGATTTTGTGTAATTTAAATATTTTGAAGGTCTGAGTTGCAAGGGGTCTTTAAGCACTGAAACATATGGAGGCAGGGGCTTGATTGTAATAAAGAGGAGTAAAGGGAAGTGAAATGGATGGTCAAGATTCGACCACGTAGGCTTGATGCCCATCCAAAGGCTACTGAGATTTTGTGCTGACACGGACGAGATAGATGCTTATCCGAGGCTTCTCATTGGTGGAGTGTATTATATATAATGGTTTGGTGCTTCACTTGATCATATTTGCTATAGTGTTACGCATGTGCAAAAAGGGCTACAGATAGATGGCATTTAATTTGATCTCATGAGATCTAGATTAAACTAGATCTAAAGATCGTGATCCAACGGCTGTAATCTATTTCAGCCATCATGAGAGATAGCCAACAACCACCCGTATTTTGTGCTGACGTACCCAATGGCGCGTCGACAACGTATCTGACGATGTCAGCGCTTGCATCACGCTGACATCATCGTTGACTCGATTATTCTAATCTTACGGTCAAGATTTATTAGCCGTTTGAATAATTTAATGGCTGAGATTAAAAGTGGATTTGGATTAATCCGATGGCCCAGATTTCGCCCCTGTTGCGTGCGCCGCCGGCGTAGCCTACGTCAACCTCAGAAGATTCCATTTTGAGTGTTCTGGTTGGTCCAACTTCAAATGGCCATATGTCCCTCATCTTAACTCCGATTTGAGTGATTCAAGTGAGAGATTCTTCATCTCTCCGAGCTCTACACACCAGAGGGAAGAAATCAGGCAGAGGGGTTACTGAGGTGGTCGGAAAAACGAGTTGAAGCTCGTGGAAGGCTAAAGGTTTGAATGAAAGACTTTCATCCTCTTGCACTTCATCCATAACCCCCATTAGAGGCTTAGGAAGCTGTTGGAAACCAAGGTAGCAAGCTCTATTGGTTGTTGCCAAGAGAAGAAAAAGAAAATATAAGAGAAGAGAAGAAGAGGGAAATAGAGAAGAAGTTCTTCCCTCTCTTTGTGTGTGTGTGAATGTGAATGTGAATGCCATTGTTGCTCCATGAAAGTAAAGACAAGGAGAAAAGAAAGAAGAAGAACCTAGAATTTGGTTCTTGTGAGTTGCTTCAAGAAACCCAAGTGCCAACCGGGGTTGAAGCATTGGCGGCACCGAGACAACGTGGTTGTGGTCCGCATCAAGTGGAGATCGACATTATTGCATCTCCGACGGTTACTCCTTGCCAAGGTAACCTCACTTTTGCCAAATTTCCATTATTATAAATCATTGTAGGCAAGATGTTTGATAAAATGCCTAAGTGATAGTTGTAGTCTATTTGGGGGAAATTTGCATGTATGAGTGCTTCACTATAGGGCATTGTTATAAGCCCGACTTTATTTTATTGGTGTTCAGTGGGTGCTGGACACAGGGGCTATGTGTTCCTTGGTAGGTACAACTACCTAAACCTATTTGTCGTGGGTGCGGCCTCTCAGATCATTCTGAGAAAACTAGGGTGAAGACCTAGCCATTGTATGTCGTTGGTGGAAACTGGGAATGTGTTCCCTTGGCTGTGGGTGCAGTCATAATTAGTATTGAGTAAATGCTGAGCCCGACAGTGGGCATTACTCCGTGCATGTAGGCAACTGGCCGAAGCACGTATTTCTTGTGTTGTGGATGTGTATGCTCGTATTTGTATTGTGGATTGGAGTGCTTGGCTGCAGAATGGGTGTGTACATCTGGTAGACCTGACCACTTGGTGGTGCAGTGTGGATGTGCATACGACTGTATATGTATGTGACAGTGATTACTGTGTGAGGTTTATGAGACAGCTCTAGGCAGCAATACAGGTTATGTGAGTAAGTTTCATGCAACAGTAAGAATGGTCAGTAGTATACATAGCAGCTCTGGGCAGCATCAATAGACTGTGCTATTGAAGTACAAATAGTGATTGCCACATCAGGGGTACAGTTGGAAAGTGAAAAAATATTTGGTACACTGATTCACCCCCCTCTCAGTGTCAATCGGGACCCAACATGTACAAGGATTCCCGTTCGGTACGGGTGAGATCCGGTGCGAGAAGCGTCGGATTTGGTGAACCTATCATGAGTGAGTGGGGTTAGTACTTCACCATTTTGGAATCAAAATTAACACGATCCAATGACACGTTCATGATTAGAATCCTAAAATAAGGTCACACGTTCGATTCGGGCCCAATTGGACGAAAAAATCACATTCGGAGCTTCTCAGGTGGGTTAAACAGCCCACCTGTCTGGCCCACCGGTCTGGATCGACGGGTAGGTTGGCCCGCCGGTTGGCCTGCCGGTTGGGCCAGGGGGCCTGCTAAGACAGGCGGGTAGGGTGGCCCACCGATTAGCCTACCGGTTAGCCCGTCGGTCTGGCCCACCGGTTGTGCCCGAGGGCCCTGCCCTCTCAGGTGGGTGCCCACAGGCGGGCCAGATGGCCCACCGGTCTTGGCGGAAAACCTGCTGTTTCTTCCCAACTTCCTCCATTCTTTGGGGATTCAAATGGGGCATTTTCAAACCCATTCTTCACACCTTCAAAGTCTTATAGGATGTTTCTAACCTAGATCTAGGTTAGATTTAAGGAATGGGAAGCCATCTTACCTTCTTTGCTCAAGAACACCTTTAAAAACCCCAAAATCACTTAAAATCCACAATGCTTCTCCAACCTTATAAATACTTCTTCAGATCCTTCAAGATCAACACATAAATCATCTATTAAACCTTAGATTCATCATTTCAAAGGGGATTTACAAGATCTCAAGAAACCCTACTCGAATCAAGGGTTTTTGCTTGGGTATGGTGAATGTTTAAGGGTCTTCCTCGTCCTCGTACCTGGTTGATAAAAAAGATGAGGGTACTTGGCTCGCATTTCATCCTCTTTCTCCCAAGATGCTTCTTCAAGTGAATGATTAGCCCATCGCACCTTTACATAGGAAATGGAGCGGTTGCGAAGGGTTTTCACCTTTCGATCCAAAATTTCAGCTGGCTGCATGTCAGCTTCAAGGTATTATGGCTCCACGGGTAATACATAAGAGGGATCATGAACGTATCGCTTCAGCATGGATGCATGGAATACATTATGAACATCCCCAAGCGAAGGTGGCAGAGCAAGCATGTAGGCTATTGAGCCAACCCGGGCTAAGATCTCAAATGGTCCAATGTATCTTGGGCTCAACTTCCCCTTTCGGTGAAACCTTTGCAACCCTTTAGTAGGAGAGATCTTGAGAAATACCTTTTCTCCTGGCTGAAATTCGATGTATTTTCTGCGGTTGTTCGCATAGCTCTTTTGACGGGACTGAGCTGCTTTAATCCGTTCTCGAATAACGTCGACTTTGTCACAAGTCATCTGTATCATCTCAGGTCCTAACATTCGACGTTCACCTACCTCATCCCAATACAAAGGAGTTCTGCACTTCCTGCCATATAATGCCTCATACGGAGCCATCCCAATTGTAGCTTGGTAACTGTTGTTATAGGCAAACTCTATAAGAGGTATATATTCTTCCCAACTGCCACTCATCTCCATTGTACATGCCCTGAGCATGTCCTCTAATATCTGTATGGTTCGCTCCAACTGACCATCAGTCTGTGGGTGGAAAGCAGTACTCAAATTCAACTGTGATCCCAAGGCACGCTGTAAGCTTTTCCAAAATCTGGAAGTGAACCTTGGGTCCCTATCTGATACAATGCTCACTGGCACTCCATGTAAGCGCACTATGTTGTCCATGTAAAGTTGTGCTAGTTTGGCCATAGAGAACTTGGTTTTAATGGGAATGAAATGAGCAGTCTTGGTAAGCCGATCAACGATCACCCATATCGCGTCCATTCCCTTAGGTGTACATGGTAGTCCGGTGACGAAGTCCATTGTAATCCTCTCCCACTTCCATTCTGGTATTGGGAGTGGCTGAAGAGTACCATAAGGTCGATGCCTCGCAGCTTTTACCTTTTGGCATGTGAGATAAGTCGCCACATACAGAGCTATTGTGACTTTCATGCTTGGCCACCAATAATTTTGTTTGAGGTCTTTGTACATCTTGGTACTCCCTGGGTGGAGTGAGTACTCGGAGCTATGTGCTTCTCGCACTATCTTGTCTTGTATATCCAAGTCATCGGGTACACACAATCTGCCTCCAAACATCAATGCCCCATCACTGGCTAAAACAAAATCTGGGTCGTTTATTGTTTGATCTTGAACCTTAACTCTGATCCGCTGCAATTCAGGATCCAAAGGTTGTTTCATTATTACCTCTTGCCTAATCGTCGGATGCACCTGTAGAGCCATCAAGGATACAGTCAACCATTTAAGGTTTTCTAGTTGACGTTCCAATTCTAAGGTTGCTTCTTCATATAAGAGAGCTTCATCCACTAGCATCGCCTCTTGCACGAGTGGTGGGCTGACTGCTAAGCATGAGAGTGACACAGTCTGTGCCTTTCGGCTCAACGCATCTGCCACTGCATTTGCCTTACCGGGATGATATTGAATGTCGCAGTCGTAATCCTTCATGAGCTCAAGCTATCTCCTCTGTCTCATGTTCAAATCCTTCTGGGTGAAGAAGTACTTCAGACTTTTGTGATCACTGTATATCTCACACTTCTCCCCATACAAATAATGTCATCAAATCTTAAGGGCAAAAATGACCGCGGCTAGTTCTAAGTCATGAGTGGGGTAGTTCTTCTCATACTCCTTTAGTTGTCAGGATGCATACGCTATTACCTTACCGCGTTGCATGAGAACGCAACCCAAACCAACTTTGGAAGCATCAGTGTAGACTGTCATTCCACCTGTGCCTTCAGGGATGGTCAACACAGGGGCCGACACCAACCTCTTCTTCAATTCCTGGAAACTCTTCTCACATTGCTCTGCCCAGTCGAATTTCACACCCTTTTTGGTTAATTTAGTCATTGGTGCTGAGATTCAGGCAAAATTCTCGATGAAACGCCGGTAGTATCCAGCCAAAACCAAGAAGCTTCTAATTTCAGTGACATTCTTGGGGCTTTCCCATTCTACTACTTCTTTCACCTTATCGGGATCTACTTCGATTCCTGCCTTAGACACTACGTGCCCCAAGAATCCAACTTGTTCAAGCCAGAATTCACACTTGCTGTACTTGGCAAACAACTGTTGTTCTCTCAACCTCTATAACACCATTCTCAAGTGTTGAGTGTGCTCCTCTTCTGTCTTGGAGTAGACCAAGATGTCATCAATAAAAATAATTACCCACTTATCAAGTACGTCATGAAATACTCGATTCATTAAATCCATGAATGCTGCCGGTGCATTGGTTAACCCAAAAGATAGCACTAGGAACTCATAGTGACCATACCGAGTCCTAAATGCTATCATGGGTATATCGCTGCTCTTTATCTTGAGCTGATAATAGCCTGATCAAAGGTCTATCTTTGAAAATACCCTGGCTCCCTGCAACTGGTCAAATAAATCATCAATGCGTGGCAATGGATACCGGTTCTTAATGGTTAGCTTATTTAATTCCCGGTAATCGATGCACATACGCAAGCTGCCATCTTTCTTCTTGACAAACAACACTGGGGCACCCCAAGGTGAAACACTTGGGCGAATAAACCCCTTTTCCAATAGTTCTTGCAATTACATCTGCAACTCCTTCAATTCAGCTGGTGCCATCCTGTATGGAGCCTTAGATACTGGAGCTGCTCCAGGAGTCAAATCTATGGCAAACTCCAACTCTCTATCAGGTGGTAAATGCATCATATCATCTGGAAAGACGTCAGGAAACTCTTTAACCACCTTTACCTCTTCTAGAGGTGTAATCCTGGCATCAACATCAAGTACCGATGCTAAGTAACCCTGACAGTCGTCTTCCAACAACTTTACCGCTTGAAGAGCGGAGACAAGGACCTTTCTCACCCGTTTCATTTTATCTGCTCGGTATACCATCTCTTTCCCTTCGTCATCTATCACCCTAATCAGCTTTTCAGCACACATCACATTAGGTCGATGAGCCGACAACCAATCCATACCCAGTATAACATCAAAATTCTGCATATTGAACTTAATGAGTTGTGCATCAAAGTTCTTCCCACTAATTTTCACTGGGCATGACCCATACACCTCCTTCAACTGTGTAACTTTACCAGTAGGCATACTAACAATCATTCTGTGATCTAGGATCCTAGGTGGCATCCCAAGTTTCTCTGTAAATCTCTTAGATGCAAATGAATGAGTAGCTCCTGAATCGAATAAAACGTAGGCTGGTATGCCTGATATGGGTAGCACACCTAGTGTAACAATGCATATAATTTCAGCAGGTCATCATTATTTAACATAAGGAAATTCTTAATTTAAAATGTACCTGCTACTACTTCTGTACTGGCCTTAGCTTCCTCAGCTGATAGAGCATACATCCTTCCCTGCGGTTGACTTCCCTGAGTTAAGGGAGGTCGGTATGCCGAGGACTGACTGGAGGGCAAGGCTGGTCTGACCCGACAGTCTTTTGTATAGTACCCGTATGAATGGCAGTTAAAGCAATGAATCTGAGATGTCGGAAGTGGGGCAGGGCCCCTTTGCACTTGACCCGTTGCAGATGGAGGTCGGGGTGGTCTTGGAGCTGTAGGTGCCGCAATAGTGTTCGGGCGAAAAGATGTGGAGCCCGAACCACCAGCTGGTCTAGGCGGGTAGCCAGATGGCCTATAGGGCTGCCTATACATAGGCCCAGAACTGTATGATCCGCGGTATGCCTTGGAGGAGTTTCCCATATCCGAAATGGGTTCGTTCTCTTCCACAGTCTAGGGGTGAGGAACTGTTCTCCCTTTTGCTTATCCTCCATGGTCTTGGCCTTCTGCACAATCTGGCCATAGTCAGTCAAATCCAAGACCTCAAGTACAGACCCAATGGATGCTTTTAGGCCTTTTAGGAATCTCGCAACCTTCTCTTCAACTGTCCTCATATGCCTTGGGGAAAAATGGAACAAACTCTCAAATTACTGTTGGTACTTAAGGACAATCTTACCTCCTTGAGTTAAAGCCATGAACTCAGTCTCCTTGCGGTCTCTGAAGCTGCGTGGGTAATGATTGTCCAAGAACAACTCCTTCAACTGTTCCCAGGTGGGTTCTGGATGGGCAGCCAACAATATAGGCTTAGAAGCTTGCCACCAGGAGTTGGCCTCCTTCTTGAGTTGCAATCCCGCACAAATGAGTTTCTGTGCATCTGTGCACTCAATCACCTCAAATATTTTCTCTAGTTCTTGGATCCATTGGTCCGATTCCAAAGGATCACTCCCCACCTTAGAGAATACAGGTGGTAAGTCCCTCTTGAATGACTCCACTACCTTTGACGTATTATTCGTCGGTGAGAAGTTAGGAGCATAAGCTGGAAAGTAAGAGTATGGAGGAGGCACCCCATATTGAGGAACACTGAATGGTGGAATTGGAGGTGTACCTCCCACTTGTGGTCCCGTTCCCGACCCTACAGGCGGGTCCTGTGGAGTAAGTATCCGGGGAGGATGATCCGATTGAAAAAGGTCCAATTGTTGCTGAATAGCAGTCATAAATGCTTGCTGTTGCTGAAGCATTTGTTGCTGAAAAGCCTGTTGTGACTGCTGAATTATAGTAGCAACATCTCCCGGAGTAATAACCGGTGGAGGGTCCGGGAGTGTAGTCATAGGTGGGTCCCCATGTGCCCCACCCCGACCAAGGGTCTCTGGAGGTGGTGGAGGTGAGGTTTGCCCCACAGAGCGGGACCTCCTGGGATTCGGTGGTTGACCGACCGGATGAGGACCACGCGAGGTACCTCGGGCATTGCTACTGGATCTAGTACGTACCATCGTATCCCTGTACCTGGAACATATCATGCACCACATTGGTTAAACACCGTAGAATTGATTTTGGCACCCAAGTATATGCCATCACATAGGTTATTGTAGTGTATGATAGTCTGCAACCACAACTTAATTCCAAGATTCAAAGCCGGTGCTCCGATAAGTATGTCAATGGTCCCACTTGACCATAACACGCAATTATAAGAATAATGACAAAACAATACATTATATTAATAAAATTAACATCATAAAAAAAATTTCCATTTTCCCCAAGTTTCCTCAATCGGTGGGCTGCATCGGCGGGCAGGTTGGCCCGTCGGTCGGCCCGCCAGTCCTGGCCCTCAACCGACTGGTGACACTGGCGGGCCACCCGCCGATCCTGGCAGAGTGAAAAACACGAACAGGGCACTTAAGCCCTGTTCTGTCTTATCTCCTTCCCTTCCTCTTTTTCTCTCTCCCTCTCTTCCTTGGGCGATCTTAGAGGTCTCCTCGACGCTTCCACTAGCAATTCCACTCATCAACCCGGCGCTTTTTGCGAAGGTTCAACTCTCCCACTTCCAAGTAAGTTTTTCTTCCCTTTTTCTCAGAATTTTTTACTTGGGGGGTAAAATCCATGTGTAGACTTCAATCTAGGCTCTCTTTCCATATTTCTTTCCATAGAATAGCGTTTCCATGTGATTATGATGTTTCTCTTGTGGTCGTTTCTAGTTTGTTAGGATTTATCTCCCCATTTTGAGAAAAACCCTAAATCGTGCCCTAGTTTTCTCAAATTTGGGGATTTCTTCAATTCTCACTCTTTTTCTCCAATTAATGATTCATTTGTGATGCATTACGCTTGATTTGTGCTTAACATGCTATAGAATTCATGAAATGTCCCTTATGCTTGGAATCCCCATGTCTTCCCATGAAAACCCCTCTTTTGTGTTGGGTTTCCTTGATTTTTCTTTACATACTTGGCATTTGTGGACCTCCATAGTCTATTAGAGTATGTTTTTGCATGTTCATGATTTCGCTACCATGGCATTTCCATCTTAGACCTATAGTTTCAAGCTTTACTCCATTGTGAATGAACTTGAGCATTGAAATTTTGAATCCTCTCATGTTACATATGCCCCTTTCTATCATATTGCTATTTTTTTTCCATGATCCTATTTTATCTCTTACGTGCATCTCATCCATGGGCTCCCTATCATTCCTCGCTTATCGCATTTTCTGTTTTGCGAGAAATTTGAGTTTTGGGGCTCCCCCTTACTGCTGTCATTCTCTTTTCCTTACTTACCCCGCTTTCCTCTTTTCTTGCTAGGATGTCATCTCGCACCGGCAAGGGGCCCTCATCCTCTGGCACTCATCGTAAGACCACCGCTTCTAAGCGAAACCTGCCTGGGAAGCGAAACCTGCCTGGTTTGACCCTTCGGACTATGATGAGGAGCTCTTCCACATTACAGAGGCAGCAGCCAACTGGCCGGCTTTCCTGAAGAGGTCGGTGATGATGGAGAAGACCGTGGTAGTCGACGACTTCCACAAGGCTCGGCTTCAGGAGAAGTTCTCAGCACTAGGCTGGGAGTCTATCCTCCACGTAGACCGTCCATGCTACTAGTAGTTAGTTCACAGGTTCTACTGTAACTTGGAGTTTCTTATCAGTACGGGGAGTACATCATAGTCAGCTTGGTGAAGGGGGTGGACATCCAGCTGACCGTGGATACCTTGACCAGCATCTTGGGCATCTCAGCGGCCGGGCACCGTTACTACAGTCCTCCCAGGAGTAAGCCCCTGGGACCATTCATGAGTTTGGAGATGCCGGACTACATCTACAAGACCATCTGTGGCAGCAGTGCCCGTCCGGAGTTCGAGACATCCTTCTATCCTGAGGTTCGCGTGTTCGCCCATTTGGTCCAGTTCAACTTGCTCCCCGGAGGAGGTTATCGGAACCAGGTGGGCTTCATGGTGGCCTTCATCGCTTTCTGCATATACACGGCCGTAGAGGGAGGTGTCGAGCACTTGTTCCTGCCATACATCATCCTCAAGACGATGGAGCACCACACTTCCCACCCTGAGGATGGAGGATTCCCCTATGGCAGGATTCCCCTATGGCAGAAACCTCACTAGGATCTTCGAGTTCTTCGGGGTGGACCTGAGTGGCGAGGAGGGGAAGACTCTGGCGGATAAGTTCGACAGGGGTAACCTCTTGAGGATGGGTCTCCACACCCTTATGGATACACCTCCGAGAGCAGGAGCTCAGAGAGGTAGGGATAGGAGGGCTGCCCCTATGGAGGATGTTCTCATGGAGGAGTCCAACGAGGAGGATAAGGACTATGTTTCTCGGGATGAGGAGGATGACCTGGTGGGTGATGACATCCCTAAGGAGGTGCCTCAGGAGTCGAGAGGTCCCGATCCTGGCTTCTCCCGAGTTGTAGCCTCACAGCATAGAGCTCCACCACCTGAGGGTGGTGCATACGATTTTAAGGGCATGATGTCCACCATGCGGGCCTTGAAGGATGGCCAAGATCAGCTGCTAAGAAGGCTGGACGAGAGTGCTTCCAGGGAGGAACGCATTCTAGAGAGGCAGGCTACTTTGGAGAATTCCTTTCTCCAACTGGGCCAGGACTTGAGCACCATGGCCAACGCCTTGTCAGCAGATTTTGGCCAACTACAGAGGGAGGTACGGCTGGTGAACGCGAGGTTTGACTACTACGACCATCGCCTCGACGTCAACTCTAGACCTCCGGCGAACGTAGTGATCATAGATGACGACGATGATGATCAGTGAGGGCTTAGCTCGCCCACACCAGCTTCTTATCTGTTTCCTTTTATTGGACCTTGTTGTATATTTTATTTCTTTTCTCATTCCTTGTATTTGCACCGTAACTGGAATTATAATGTGTTTTGATAGTGGTTTGTGATGCATTTATTTGTTAAATTCTTGTGTAGTTTAGTTGTGGTGTCTACTGTCACCTTCTTGATCATTGTTATATCATATATCTGTTGTTTATCAGGTGTTTGTGTGTAAATTTTTGGAAACCCCATTTTACGCCGTTGTGCTGCCGAAATTTCGTCAAACTAGTACTCTATAGGTTATAACACCAATTTATTTACCTTTTATCTACACTCACGCATGCCATAAATGCAATACCTAAATGCAACTCTTTTTTATACTTTCTTTCTTTGGCTTTTAACTCCTTAAAGCTTTTACATAAACCCAATCCCATTTCCCTGTTATAGATTCTACGGGATTCTAATGGTATGTTGTGAGTGGAGCAGAGCATCCCGCTCTGATACCACCGTTGTCACACCCCGTTCACGCTGAACCGGGCTAGTGACCGGGTTAACACCGGTTAACCCAAACCTACTAGGATCATCTGATACTGTATTCCACCCCAGCATACACACCACTAATAAAATATTATCAGATCAACGGAAGACTTGGTTTACCTATGAATATTCCCATAATACTTGATACCCGAATTGTGATACAATAGTTATATACATGTGGGCCCGAAGGCATGATATTTACACAATAAAAGTACAATTCACATATCAAGTACATAAAGAAAATCATCAAAAATCAGAGTATACAGCTCGGCTCGGTATCAAAGGCTAGAGCTCAGCTCGGCATCAAGGGTTGAGCCCAGCTCGGCATCATATGGTAGAGCTCAGCTCAACCTCAAAAGTGGAGCTCAGCTCGGCATCAGAACTGCGGTCCCGCAGGACAACTCTCGAACGAGCAGTCAGTGCCGTGCCTTAACTCCTAAGGGGCCCACCAGTCCTCTTTAGGGAACTCAACCGTGGGACCCGACCCGTGCTCTTCAGATGGATGACCTGCAAAATCATCTAAAAAGGGGTGCACACGTGGGATGAGCTCACTAGCTCAGTAAGTGGTAAGATGGACCACACAGTAGTCTACACAGCAAAACACAATCATATGCACTACATGTTATGCAATACATTTTAAACCACATCCACCTAAGCAACATTACTAAGTCTTTGGTTTAGTGCTACTACAGCCACAGTGTGCGTATACTCCGGGTATGAGCCGCAAACTCTATCCCGTGATACGCCCATAGGGCTGTCGGAGAAGGCCCACCGTGAGTACTCAAAAAAAATAAAAACATGTCATCCACCGGCTCTCAACAGAAAAGTAAATGACTGAAATTAAAGGTGCTGACTCCAGCAATTTAAAAGCAGTACTATTGGCCCTCTTGAATATACCACCGGGGTTGCCGACTGTCCTAATGACCAACCGGGCGTAATGTCTAACTGCCACAGTGACCCGACAACCGCAACCACTGCTTCCCCCCAAATGGTAACCCAACACCTTAACCCCTGTTGGGAAGGGTCGTTACACGGGATGGTGAAAATCTTAAACCACATGCTCCTATATGAGAATAGTACGATTGTATAGTGCCACCGCGTCCCATACCACGGGCCACCAATGCACTCGTTTCCAAGCCGACTAAGGCATCTAATCTATTAATGCGTCATGCACAATGATGTCAACATTCAATCACATAAGCATCTCATCACTTGGCATTTAGAAAGAAAACATAGCACACATGCATAACAATGTGAGGATGACTAATCTACATAGCATTTTCATGATGGCATGACTAGACTAGATACAATTAAATGAATGCCAAATAATGCCTTGAAACAAGGCCAAACGTCCTTTCCCCACTTACTTGTAGTGTACAAGGATTCCCGTTCGGTACGGGTGAGATCCGGTGCGAGAAGCATAGGATTTGGTGAACCTATCATGAGTGAGTTGGGTTAGTACTTCACCATTTTGGAATCAAAATTAACATGATCCAATGACACAAACATGATTAGAATCCTAAAAGAAGGTCACATGTCCGATTTGGGCCCAATCGGACGAAAAAATCACATTCAGAGCCTCTCAGGTGGGTCAGACAGCCCACCTGTCTGGCCCACCGGTCTGGACCGGTGGGTAGGTTGGCCCGTCGGTTGGGCTAGGGGGCCTGCTAAGACTGGCGGGCCTGTTGATGAGCACATTTATGTGTGAAATCTAGGGTAGTAAAACATGTATTTTACATATTTAGAATGGAGCTACCTTGGGTTTTACTCTCTTTTTGCAGGCTTTATATTTTCAAGACCTTAAGGACTATCGGCACTATATCTTCAATTTTACACATAAAGAGGTCCTATTTCTTTCCATGGTTGCGAAGAGGACGAAATTCTGAGCAAGATGGACGTGTTCAATTAAAAGTACACATTCGTTTGGTCACCCGTACAAATGATTATTCTTTTCGGGTCAGAAAAAGAATAATGGATCAGAACTGAACCGAGATGCAGAACCAACCTGTTTGCAATTGTCCCAGAGGTACAAGGAATACTCCAAATGCCAACAAGGATCGATGGACCACATCATTAAATGATTAAAGATTTGTTTTTGGTAACAACAACTACCTAGCGTAGTTGGTGAGCTATGGTGTACAAAATTCTCTTGCTCACCAAGAGGTCTCAAGTTCGAATCTTATGGTTGTTTTTTTTAGAAGATTTTGTTGAAGATTTCCTGCTTTTCACTCACTTAAAGCACTAAGGGCATGGAGGGGATTTCCACATCAAATTAGAAGCAAGGAAAATCGTGGAAGCAAGAAGAGAAGAAAAAGAAAAAAAAAAAGGAAAGGAAAATCGTGGAAGCAAGAAGAGAAGAAAAAAAAAGGAAAGAGAAAAAAAGAGGAGAACCAAAGATTGTCCAAATCTTCTCTCTCCTCCACATCATCACCAAATATTGTCCAAATCACACAAAGAAGAAGAAAATCCTCCCTTGGAGGGAGAAAAAGAAGAGAAATAAATTAGAAAAAAAAGGAAAGAAAATAAGCAAAAAATTATAGGAAATTTATTTCTCTCTTCTCTCTCCTCTATCTTAGCACTTTTGGACTCAAAAGATCTCACAATCAATTGTGGGTTTCTCCCTTTTAGGAAAGAGAAATTTGTTACCCTACCTCCCCATTCCCTATAAATACAACTCATGTAAGAGGAGGGGACACAATTCATTCTTCTTCTAGTTTTCTTTAGTTGCTCTCTCTCTTCCTCTTTCTCTCTTTAGTTTTAGTTCTTCTCTTATTTTTGCTTTAATCACTTTTGTAATAGTTTTTTTTTATGTCAATTAATGCAAGCACTCTTTTATTTTTATTCAGTTCTTTTTATGTTTATGATTTATGCAATTGAGTTGTAATTTTTTAAGTTATAGTTCTAGGCTTAGATCTAGGTGACAAGATCACGAGCCGTGGAGCAATTTTTTTTAAGTTCAAGCATTGATTCAAGTAAGTAGGCTCTTTCAGTAGTCTTCTCTCCCCCCTCTCATTCCCTCTTCTGACTACCCTTTCTTTCTTAATTTAGGATTTTTTATTTTCAGTCGTTACATTATTGCTATTCCTTTCCCCCAAGGTTCATGGCTAGTGTATGTGTTGGCTTTGCCCCTCCTAGCCATAGAACCATCAATTTATTGTTTTTATTGTCTCCCTTTACCTAAAGCCAAGTAGAG
>NC_056561.1:38592498-38604089 GCF_013358625.1 Macadamia integrifolia | reverse complement strand
GTATGTGTTCTAATTAAGATCCAACAGCTTTCTGATGATGCTGTTAAGCTTAGGTTTATCACTTTTGCATTGAAAGACCAAGCTAAGAAGTGGTTGTATGGATTACCCACAAATTCCATAACCTCATGGGAACAGTTCACAGTTGTCTTCCTTAAGAAGTTTTTCCCAACTCACAAGACCAATAAGCTTAGAAGTGATATCCTTCAGTTTAGGCAAAAGCCTAGTGAGTCATTTTCCAAACTTATGGAGAGATTCAAGGATCTACTCCAAGAATGCCCTCACCATGGCCTAGACCTATGGCATTTATGTCAAATAATTTATGAGGGTATTGATTACCCAACTAAACAAATGATAGAGTCTATGTGCCCTGTGGGATTCACATCCTTTACAGATGAAGGAAAGGCATGGGAATTTTTACTTGACTTAGCTGACAAAACCCGTGAGTGGGAATCAACCCAAGAGAGTGAAAGAACTATAGGAGGAAAAGGATATTTTGTGGATGGGATAGTAGACAAGGAAGCCCATTTGGATAGCCTAATCAAGAGGATTGAGGCTATGGTTCCTAGAGAGCCATCATCAGTCAATTTGGTTAAGATTTGTGCTTGGTGCCAGTCCCCTGGACATGTCATAGAAGAATGCCCTAATACCTCTGGGGGCACTTCTAATGATAGTGTTAATGCCTTATACCAGAATTGTCACACCCCGTTCACACTGAACCGGAGCGGTGACCGAGTTAACACCGGTTAACCCAAACCTGCCAGGATCATCAGATACTGTATTCCACCACAGCATACACACACTAACATAAGTTCATCAGATCAGCGAAAGACTAAGTTTTACCTGTTAATAAATCCCATATACTTGATACCCGAATTGTGATACAATAATTATGTACATTTGGGCCCGAAGGCATGATATATACATAAAAAGAATATGATTCAAATACCAAGTATATACAGGAAATCATAAAAAACCATCAGAGTACACAGCTCGGCTCGGTTTCAAGGCTGGAGCTCAGCTCGGCATCAGGGGTTGTGCCCAGCTCGGCATCATATAAAAGAGCTCAGCACGGCCTCAGAAGTGCTGTCCCGCAGCACAGCTCTCGCACGAGCAGTCTACGCCGTGCTCAAACTCCTCAGGGGTCACCAGTCCTCTTCAGGAAACTCGACTGTGGGACCCACCCCATGCTCCTCAGATGTATGACCTGCAAAATCATCTAAAAAGGGGTGTACACATGGGATGAGCTCACTAGCTCAGTAAGTAGAAAGGTGGACCACACACAACAGTCCACACATCACAACACATCATATGCACTACATGCCATGCTATACATTTTAAATCACATCCACCTAAGCAACATTACTAAGTCTTTGGTTTTAGTGCTACTACAACCACAGTGCGCGTATACTCCGGGTACGAGCCGCGAACTCCCTCCCGCGATACGCCCATAGGGCTGTTGGAGAAGGCCCACCGTGAGTACTCGGAAAAGTAAAGACAATGCCGTCCACCGGCTCTCAACAGAAATGTAAATGACTGAAAATAAAAGTGATGACTCCAGCAATTTAAAAGCAGTACGATTGGCCCTCTTGAATGTACCACCGGGGTTGCCGACTGTCCTACATGACTCGCCGGGCGTAATGCCTAACCGCCACAGTGTCCGACAACCGCGACCCCTGCTTCCCCCCAAATGGCAACCCAACACCTTAACCCCTGTTGGGAAGGGTCGTAGCACGGGATGGTGAGAATCCTAATACAGCATGCTCCTATATGACAATAGTACGACTGCATAGTGCCTCCGTGTCCCATTCCACGGGCCACCAATGCGTTCGTTTCCAAGCCGACTACGGCATCTAGTCTATCAATGCATTATGCACCATGATGTCCACATTCAATCATATAAACATCTCATTCAATTGGCATTTGAAAAGTAAACAAAGCATATATGCACATCAATGTGTGGAATGACTAATCTATATAGCATATTCATGATGACATGACTAGATTAGATATAGTTATATGAATGCCAAAAAAATTCCTTGAAACAAGGCCAAACGTCCTCTCTCCACTTACTTGTAGCGTACAAGGATTCCCGTTCGGTACGGGTGAGATCCGGAGCGAATCGGGTAGGATTTGGTGAACCTAACATAATTGAGCGGGGTTAGTACTTCACCATTTTAGAATCAAAATTAATGAAATCCGATGTCAAAATCGTGTTTAGAACGTCAAAAGAAGGTCACACGTCCAATTTGGGTTCGACCGGACATAAGGATCTCCTTCGGGGCCACACGGGTGGGTCAGACAGGCGGGCTGTCTACCCACCGATTTTACCCACCGGTTTGGGACCGGCGGGTAGGGGTCCGCCGGTGGTACCCGCCGGTTGGGCCAGTGACCCTTTGCTAAGACCGGCGGGTAGGTACCCGCCGGTTGTACCCGCCGGTGGTACCCGTCGGTTAGGCCTGAAGGCCCCCTGCCTTCTCAGGTGGGTACCCGCCGGTTGTACCCACCGGTTTTGGCGGGAATGACACTGTCTCTTCCCCATTTTCTCCATCCTTTGGGGAATCAAATGGGGCTTTCCCCCACCCATTCTTCACACCCTCAAGGTCCTATAGGATGGTTCTAACCTAGGTCTAGGTTAGATTCAAGTGAGGGAAATCATCTTACCTTCTTTGCCAAAAAATGACTTCAAACCCTTCAAATCACTTCCAACTCACAATGCTTCTTCTACCTTGTCAATATCTCTTCAAATCCTTCAAGATCAACACATAAATCATCTATTAAACCTTAGATTCATCATTTCAAAGGGTATTTACAAGATCTCAAGAAACCATACTCGAATCAAGGGTTTAAAGCTTGGGTATGGTGAATGTTCATAAAACCCAACTTTTCTTACCTCCAACTGTAGATCTAGAGTTGAAGATTACTCTCCCGGCACCGGAATGGCAAGATCGAGCTTCGGCGCCACTGAAATCCTTCCTTTCTTCCTCTTCCTTTCTTCTTNTTAAACCTTAGATTCATCATTTCAAAGGGTATTTACAAGATCTCAAGAAACCATACTCGAATCAAGGGTTTAAAGCTTGGGTATGGTGAATCTTCATAAAACCCAACTTTTCTTACCTCCAACTGTAGATCTAGAGTTGAAGATTACTCTGCCGGCACCGGAATGGCAAGATCGAGCTTCGGCGCCACTGAAATCCTTCCTTTCTTCCTCTTCCTTTCTTCTTCCCTTTCTTTTCTCTCTCCTCTTTACTTTTCTCACCAAACGTACGAGGGTAATAAATGGAAAGAAAAGAATCATAAAGCCTTATATACTATTCCTAATTAAGTGAATAGTGCTCTTGGATGGGTCACTCAGGTGGGTGCACCCACCTGTCCTACCCACCTGAGAGCCAAGACTTGGGATTTTGACCGGGTTCGGACCTCGGCTCGAACCCCACCCCAGGCATACGATGTAGCATACGTATATACCTTAAAATACAGATATAATACCTGTTTTATCCGTACATAGCCTTATGGTAGGTGCACGTACACGGTTTGGGCACTCCCGTCTCTTCTGGCACTGGCTCGGACTTGTCGGGCCAGCCGGTGTTTAAGGTCACCCGTGCCATCATAGCCCATAAGGAACCCGCTCTAATATCCTCTGGCTCGGTTCCTGCATGGTTAAACCGGTTCAATCGCGAAATCAGACCGGGTTTAAGAAGCGGGGTATTACATTACCCCCCCTTCTGAAAAATTTCGTCCTCGAAATTGCGTACCTGGTTGATCAAAAAAATGAGGGTACTTGGCTCGCATTTCTTCTTCTACCTCCCAAGATGCTTCTTCAAGTGAATGATCAGCCCATCGCACCTTTACATAGGAATTGGAGCGGTTGCGAAGGGTTTTCACCTTCCGGTCCAAAATTTCAGCTGGCTGTTCTGTGTAGGTCATATCAGCTTCTAGGTACTCCTGGTTCAACGGGTAGTACATGAGATGGATCATGCACGTACTTCTTCAGCATGGATACATGGAATACATTGTGAACATCCCCAAGCGAAGGTGGCAAAGCAAGCATGTAGGCTACTGAGCCAACCCGGGATAAGATCTCAAATGGTCCCATGTATCTTGGGCTCAACTTCCCCTTTCTGTGAAACCTTTGCAAACCTTTAGTAGGAGAGATCTTGAGAAATACCTTTTCTCCTGGCTGAAATTCAATCTCCTTCCTGCGGGTGTCCGCATAGCTCTTTTGACGGGACTGGGCTGCTTTAATCCGTTCTCTAATTACGTCGACTTTGTCACAAGTCATCTGTATCATCTCAGGTCCTAACATTCGACGTTCACCTACCTCATCCCAATACAAAGGAGTTCTGCACTTCCTGCCATATAATGCCTCATACGGAGCCATTCCAATTGCAGCTTGGTAACTGTTATTATATGCAAACTCCATAAGAGGTATATATTCTTCCCAACTGCCACTCATCTCCATTGCACATGCCCTGAGCATGTCTTCTAATATCTGTATGGTTCGCTCCGACTGACCATCCGTCTGTGGGTGAAAAGCTGTACTCAAATTCAGCTGCGATCCCAGGGCACGCTGTAAGCTTTTCCAAAATCTGGAAGTGAACCTTGGGTCCCTATCCGAAACAATGCTCACTGGCACTCCATGTAAGCGCACTATGTTGTCCATGTAAAGTTGTGCTAGTTTGGTCATGGAGAACTTGGTCTTGATAGGAATGAAATGAGCAGTCTTGGTAAGCCGATCCACAATCACCCATATCGCATCCATTCCCTTAGGTGTACTTGGTAGTCCGGTGACGAAGTCCATTGTAATCCTTTCCCACTTCCATTCTGGTACTGGGAGTGGCTGAAGGGTACCATAAGGTCGATGCCTCTCAGCTTTCACTTTCTGGCAGGTAAGACAAGTCGCCACATACAAAGCTATGGTGACTTTCATGTTTGGCCACCAGTAACTTTGTTTGAGGTCTTTGTACATTTTGGTACTTCCTGGGTGGAGTGAGTACTCGGAGCTATGTGCTTCTCTCACTATTTGATCTTGTATATCCAAATCATCGGGTACACACAATTTGTCTCGAAACATCAATGCCCCATCACTGGCTAAAGTAAAATCTGGGTCGTTCATTGTTTGGTCTTGAACCTTAACTCTAATCCGCTGCAATTCAGGATCCAAATGTTGCTTCATTATCACCTCTTGCCTAATTGTCGGATGCACCTGTAGAACCGATAAGGATACCGTCAACCATTTAAGGTTTTCTGGTTGAGGTTCAAGCTCTAAGGTTGCCCCTTCATACAAGAGGGTTTCATCCATTAGCATTACCTCTTGCACAAGTGGTGAGCTGACTGCTAAGTATGAGAGCGACACAGTCTGTGTCTTCCGACTCAATGCATCTGCCACTACATTAGCCTTGCTGGGATGATACTGAATATCGCAGTCATAATCCTTCATGAGTTCAAGCCATCTTCTCTGTCTCATGTTCAAATCCTTCTGGGTGAAGAAGTATTTCATGCTTTTGTGGTCACTGTATATCTCACACTTCTCCCCATACAAATAATGTCGCCAGATCTTAAGGGCAAAAATGACTGCGGCTAGTTCCAAGTCATGAGTGGGGTAATTCTTCTCATATTCCTTTAGTTGTCGGGATGCATACACTATTACCTTACCACGTTGCATGAGAACACAACCCAAACCAACTTTGGAAGCATCGGTATAGACCGTCAGCACAGGGGCAGTCACCAACTTTTCTTTCAATTCCTGGAAGCTCTTCTCACATTCCTCTGCCCAGTCGAATTTCACCCGCTTTTTAGTCAACTTGGTCATTGGTGCTGAGATCCGAGCAAAATTCTCGATGAAACGCCGATAGTATCCAGCCAAACCCAAGAAGCTTCTAATTTCAGTAACATTCTTGGGGCTTTCCCATTCCACTACTGCTTTCACCTTAGCAGGATCTACTTCGATTCCAGCTTTAGACACTACGTGCCCCAGGAATCCAACTTGTTCAAGCCAGAACTCACACTTGTTGTACTTGGCAAACAACTGTTGATCTCTCAACCTCTGTAACACCATCCTCAAGTGTTGAGTGTGCTCCTCCTCGGTCTTGGAGTAGATCAAGATATCGTCAATAAAAACGATTACCCATTTGTCGAGCACATCCTGAAATACTCGATTCATTAGGTCCATGAATGCTGCCGGCGCATTGGTTAACCCGAAGGACAACACTAGGAACTCATAATGGCCGTATCGAGTCCTAAATGCTGTTTTGGGTATATCACTGCTCTTTATCTTGAGCTGATAATAGCCGGACCGAAGGTCTATCTTCGAAAATACCCTGGCTCCTTACAACTGATCAAATAAATCATCAATGCGTGGCAATGGATACCGGTTCTTAATGGTTAGCTTATTCAACTCCCGGTAATCTATGCACATACGCAAACTACCATCCTTCTTCTTGACAAACAACACCGGGGCACCCCAAGGTGAAACACTTGGGCGAATAAACCCCTTTTCCAATAGTTCCTGCAACTGCATCTGCAACTCCTTCAATTCAGCTGGTGCCATCCTATATGGAGCCTTAGATACTGGAGCTGCTCCAGGAGTCAAGTCTATGGCAAACTCCAACTCCCTATCAGGTGGTAATTGCATTAGATCATCTGGGAAAACATCGGGAAACTCTTTAACCACCTTTACTTCTTCTAGAGGTGTAATTCTTGCATCCACATCGAGTACCGAGGCTATGAAACCCTGACATCCACTTTCTAGCAACTTTACCGCTTGAAGAGCGGAGACAAGGACCTTCCTCACCCTTTTCATTGTATCTGCTCGGTATACCCATTCTTTCCCTTCATCATCTGTTACCTTAATCAGCCTTTCCGCACAGATCACATTAGCTCGATGAGCCGACAACCAATCCATACCCAATATAACATCAAAATTCTGCATATTGAATTTAATGAGTTGTGCATCAAAGTTCTTCCCACTAATCTCCACTGGGCACGGCCCATACACTTCCTTCAACTGTGCAATTTTACCAGTAGGCATACTAACAATCATTCCATGGTCTAGGATCCCGGGTGACATCCCAAGTTTCCCTACAAATCTCTTAGATGCGAATGAATGAGTAGCTCCTGAATCAAATAAAACATAGGCTGGTATGCCCGATATGGGTAGGATACCTAGTATAACAATGTATAAAATTTCAGCAGGTCATCAATATTAATCATAATGAACTTCTTAATTTAAAATGTACCTGCTACAACTTCTGTACTAGCCTCAGCTTCCTCGGCTGATAGGGCGTACATCCTTCCCTGCGGTTGATTGCCTCAAGGTACGGGAGGTCGGTACGCAGAGGGCTGACTGGAGGGTAAGGCTGGTCGGGCCCGACAGTCTTTCGCATAATGCCCATAGGAATGGCAGTTGAAGCAACGAATCTGAGATGTCGAAACCGGAGCGGGGCCCCTCTGCACTTGACCCGCTGCAGATGGAGGTCGAGGTGGCCTTGGAGCTGTAGGTGCCACACTAGTGTTCGGGCGAAAAGAGGTAGAACCCGACCCACCAACTGGCCTAGGAGGGTAGCCAGGTGGCCTATAGGGCTGCCTATACATAGGCCCAGAACTGTATGATCCGCGGTAAGCCTTGGAGGAATTTCTCGCATCTGGGAATGGATTTGTTCTCTTCCACAGTCCAGGAGTGAGGGACTGTTCACCCTTCTGCTTATCTTCCATTGTTTTGGCCTTCTGTACAATCTGGCCATATTCGGTCAAATCCAAGACTTCAAGAACAGACCCAATAGATGCTTTTAGGCCTTTTAGGAACCTTGCTGCCTTCTCTTCAGCTGTTCGCATATGCCTTGGGGCAAAATGGAACAAACTTTCGAATTGTTGCTGATACTCAAGGAAAGTCTTACCTCCTTGAGTTAAGGCCATGAATTCAGTCTCCTTTCGGTCTCTGAAACTGCGCGGATAGTGGTTATCCAAGAACAACTCCTTGAACTGCTCCCAAGTAGGTTCTGGATGAGCAGCCATCAATATAGGCTTGGAGGCTTGCCACCAAGAATTTGCCTCTTTCTTGAGTTGCAACCCAGCACAAATAAGTTTCTGGGCATCCATGCACTCAAGCACCTCAAATATCTTCTCTAATTCTTGGATCCATTGATCCGGTTCCAGAGGATCACTCCCCACCTTAGAGAATACAGGTGGTAAGTTCCTCTTGAATGACTCCACTACCCTTGACGTATTACTCATCACCGGGAAGTTAGGAGCATAGACAGGATAGTAGGAGTATGGAGGAGGCATCCCATGCTGAGGAATACCGAATGGTGGGATTGGAGGTGTACCCACCACTTGTGGTCCCGTTCCTGACCCTACAGGTGGGTCCTGCGGAGAGAGTACTCGGGGCGGTTGACTCGGTTGAGAAAAATCCAACTATTTTTGGATGGCAGTCATAAATGCTTGCTGTTGCTGAAGCATTTGTTGCTGGAAAGCTTGTTGGGACTGCTGGATTATAGTAGCAACATCTCCCGGTGTAATAACCGGTGGAGGGTCCGGGAGTGTAGTCATAGGTGGGTCCCTATGTGCCCCACCCTGACCAAGGGTCTCTGGAGGTAGTGGAGGTGAGGTATGCCCCACAGAACGGGACCCCCTGGGATTTTGTGGTTGACCGACCCGACGAGGACCCCGCGAGGTACCTCGGGCATTACTACCGGTTCTAGTACGTACCATCATATGCCTGTACCTGGAACACATCACACACCACATTGGTTAAACACCATAGAATTGATTTCGGCACACAATCATATGCCATTACATGAGGTGTTGTAGTGTATGATAGCCTGTAAATAATCGCAGCTCAATTCCAAGATATAGGCAAAGTCCACAACAGACATGCTAATGGTCCCACTTGACCATAGCATATTAATCATAGGAATAACATCCATAGTGACAATCAATGAAATCATTGCTAGAAGGAGAGAAGGGAAACAAGAAAAGAAGAAAAATCTTCAAAATTCCCCAACTGCCATAACCGGTGGGCTGAACCGGCGGGTAGGGGCCCGCCGGTTATACCCGCTGGTTTTACTGCCTCACACCGGCGGGTGGCACCGGCGGGTAGGAGCCCGCCGGTTATACCTGCCGGTTTTGCCCGTGTTAAAACACGAATAGGGCCCTACAGACCCTGTTCAGTCTTGTCTCTTTCCCCATCTCCTTTCTCTTTCTTCCTTTCTTCCTTGGGCGATCTTGGAGGTCTCCTCGGCGCTTCTACTCGCGAGTCTACTCACCTACTCGACGCCTTAGAGAAGAGTCAACTCACCCTCATTCAAGTAAGTTCCTCCATCTTCCTTTCTCAGAATTTCCATTTGTATAAAATGCATGAATAGGGTTTACTTTCTAGGCTTCCTTTCCATATTTTTCACCATAGAATAGTATTACCATGTGATTGTGATGCTTCTACTGTGGTCATTTGTAGTTTATAGGAATTTTATCTCTTCATTTGGAGAAAACCCCAATTTGTGCCCTAGGTTTCCAAATTTTGGGGTTTCTTAAATTTTTTGATCCTTTTCTCCAATTGATGATTCCCTTGTGATGCATTTCACTTGTTTTGTGCTTGATATGCTTTAGATTTCATGAATCATCCATTATGCTTGGAATCCCCATGTATTTCCATGAAAATCCCTATTTTTTGGCATTGGTTTCCTTGATTTTCATCCCATACTTGTATTCATGGAACTCCATAGTCTATTTGGGTATGTTCTTGCACTTTCATGATCCCGTTACTATGGCATTTCGTTCTAGTCCTGGGGTTTCAAGCTTTTACTTCCTTGTGAAAGAGTTGGTGCATTGAAATCGAATCCTCCCGTGTTATTTATGCTTTTTCCTTTTTTGCTGTCGTTTTACTGTCTTGGCATGTTTCTATGCGTTGTCAACTACCGTGCTTTATGTCATAAGTTTCCTATCGTTCCTAGATTGTCGCCGTTCCCGTTTTGCATGAATTGGGTTTTGGATTTCCCCTTCTTAATGCTGCTGTCTTTTCCTTTCTGTACTAATCCTTACTTTCTTTTCTTATTGCCAGGATGTCATCCCGCACCGGCAAAGGACCATCTTCCTCTGGCGTTAGACGCAAGACCACCGCTTCTAAGCGGAAGAGTGCGGAGACCAGCTCTTCAGCTCCTCGCACAGGAGACCTGCACCTGCCCAGTCTGACCCTACAGACTATGATGAGGAGCACTTCCTCAGTGCCGAGGCCGCAGCCAACTGGCCCAACTTCCTGAAGGGGTCAGTGTTGATGGAGAAGACCGTGGTAGTCGAGGACTTCCACAAGGCTAGGCTTCAGGAGAGGTTCTCAGCATTGGGCTGGGACTCTATTCTTCATGTGGACCGACCATGCTACGAGCAGCTCGTCCGTCGGTTCTATTGTAACTTGGAGGTGTCGTATCCGTACGGGGAGTTCACCATCAACAGCTTGGTGAAGGGAGTGGACATCCAGCTGACGGTAGGCACCTTGTCCAGTATCTTGGGTATATCGGCGGTGGGACACCGATACTACAGTCCCCCCAGGGGTAGGCCTCAGGGACCATTCATGAGCCTGGAGACACCGGACTTCATCTACGAGACCATCTGCGGCAGCAGCAGTCGCCCGGAGTCCGAGACATCTTTCTACCCTGAGGTTCGTCTATTCGCCCGGTTGATCCAGTTCAACCTGCTCCCCAAAGGAGGTCATCGGAACCAGGTGGGTTTCATGGTGGCTTTCATTGCCTTCTGTATCTTCACGGCCGCAGAGGGAGGCGGCGAGCACTTGTGCCTCCCTACATTATTCTCAGAACGATGGAGCACCACACTTCCCACCCAGAGGATGGAGGATTCCCTTACGGCAGGATCCTCACTAGGATCTTCGAGTTCTTCGGGGTGGATCTGAGCGGTGAAGAGGGGAAGACTCCGGCTGATAGGTTCAACCGGAGAAACCTCCTGAAGATGGGTCTTCAGACCCTCATGGATTCACCTCCTAGATCAGGAACTCAGAGAGGTAGGGGTAGGACGGCTGCCCTGATGGAGGATGTCCTCATGGAGGAGGAGTCCAGTGAGGAGGATGAGGACTACGTTCCTCAGGACGAGGAGGAGGATCTGATGGGTGGCAGCATCCCTGAGGAGGCGCCTCAGGAGTCGAGAGGTCCTGGTCCTAGTTCTTCTAGAGCTACAGCCCCACCACCTGGGAGTAGTGCTTACGACTTTGAGGGCATGTCGTCCTCTATGCGGGCCTTGCAGGATGGCCAGGTTCAGATACTGAGGCGGCTGGACGAGATTGCCTCCAGGCAGACCACCTTGGAGGATTCCTTCCTTAGGCTGGGTCAGGACTTAGACACCAGGGCCAACGCTATCTCAGCAGACTATGGCCGGCTTCGGAGGGAGGTACGGCTGGTGAACGTGAGGTTCGATTACTACGATCACCGCTTCGACGTCAACTCCAGGCCTCCAGCGAACGTGGTGATCATCGACGACGATGACGACGACCAGTGAGGGCTTGGCTCACCCACACTAGCTGTTTACCCGTTTCCTCCTTTTTTGTAGACATTGTATATTTATTTATTCTCATTCCTTGTATATGTATTGTAACT
>NC_056561.1:38582498-38587498 GCF_013358625.1 Macadamia integrifolia | reverse complement strand
TGGGAGCAAGCCATCCATGCCACGAAAGAGGAAGATGCAAACGAGAGAACGGAGACAACCAGACGACGTTGTAGGAGGCTCAAGTTATGTGACTACAACAAGGACCCCAATAGGCGTTACTCCTTGCGAGGGGGAGGCTAATTTGGATGCTGATCCAATCATCCAGAGACACAAACTATCTCCTCACGTGGAGTATTTAGTCAAGTGGAAGGGGCGACCAGAGAGCGAGACGAGATGGGAGACGACTCGTGAATAAAAGTACCACAAGGAGGTTGCGACGAGGGCGTGGCAGATTTAGGTGGGGGAGAGTGTCACGACCTGCCCATCATAGGCCCACGGGCCTAGCTCACCAAGCCCATGGACTTAGGCCGTTGGGCTAAGTAAGGTCCAAGTTCTAGTGTTTTCTACAAAGGTGTAGTAACAATAGATATCTTATTGTAGATATTTGTAGAAGATATTCACAGGAGATATTCTGGGAGAGATTTCTAGAGCTCCGCTAAGGAGGGGGGAAGCTTCTAGTTTCCTCCCCAACCGTTGGATGGAGGACATTTGTAAATATCTTAGCCATCCATTGTAACTTGGGGTAGGTGTTGCCTCATTTGGCAAAGGCACTCACCAAGGACCTACCAAGAGTGTTCAACCAAGCAAGTGAGTTCTCAAGCCTTGTACTCAAGAGTTCTCTAGTGCTATACAGGTTCATTCTTCTCAAACTCACTCTTGTGTTCACTTCTTCTCTTCCCTAGTCCCTTAAGGAGGGTGGTTAGGCTGACTTAGCGCTAGTGAAAGTGCTAAGTGCCGGTGCGGTTGCTTAGAAAGGTCTAAAGCATCGACAACGTGCTCTTGAATGGCCCAAGTGTGTGCCTACGCATGCCCCCAAGTGTTGGCTACGTGTGCCCACGTGTACACAGCGAATGGCCGCACAACACCCCAAGTGTTGACTACAAGTGCACAATGAATGGCCCAAGTGTTGCCTAGATGTGCCCATGCTGCCCACAACTGTTGCCCAAGTGTGCAACCAAGTGTGCCTGTCCATGCTCTCGAATGCCCCAAGTGTCGCCTTAAATGTGCCTATATGCCCCAAGTGTAGGGTGCACCCAAGTGTAGCCCAAGTGTCGCTTAATTGTGCTCTTGAATGCCGCAAGTGTGCACATATACGTGCCCATGACAATGCCAACGCGTGCCCCCCTAAGGGTGCCTAAGTGCATATGAAGGCAGTGCACGAGGCGGCAGTACCGCACGCAGGGCCGCACAATGTGCGTGCATGGTGGCAGGCATGGCTGCACTACCGCGCGGAAGGCAGCTGGCATGGACGCAAAAGGCGCAGGCATCGCCGAGGGCAAGGTTGCACTAGCGCGCTAAGTCTGCTGGCGTCGAGGCAGGCTGCCGCGCGCATGGATGCGGGCGTTGCTGCAATACCGCACACATGGTTGCACGCAACCTCGGGCACGGTTGGGGGTAAGGTTCCACTATCGCGCGCAGGGGTGCAGGCTACCGCGCGCACATAGCTGGGGGCAAAGGTGCACACCGCGCGTAAGGCGGCAGGCAACAACGCACACTGCTGCTGGAAAGGCTGCTCAACCGCACGAAAGGTGGTAGGCCCGGGTGCACATGGCGGATGGCAATGGTGCGGGCAGCGCGGGCTGGGCTGCTGCCCGTGCCGCAGTTCCGCGCACATGGCTGCGACCACGGCTGCACAAGCCCCGCACATGGTTTGGCGCGTGGCAACACATGCCGCGTGGATGATTGCGCACATGGCGCACATGACACGCAGATGGCTGCACAGTCGTGCCCAAGGTAACTTTCCACGCCGCACATTCCGCGCTTCTGGCCGCACTAACCCGCGCAATGTTGCTTGCATGGCCGCACATGCCGCGCCCCTTGCTGCCCTAGCGCTCGCAAGATTGCGTGCATTGCTTCACACCGCCCCCCAGGTCGCATGCATGGCTGCATGTGCCACGCCCATCGCTTCGTCGTCGCGCGCTAGGTTTCGGGATTTGCCGGAAGAGCCACGCAAGAGGTTGCAGGCACGGCTGCACCGCCGCGCGCAAGGTTGCGTTGCGTGGTCCACATGCACCGCCCATGAGTGCACTACCGCGAGCAAGTTCGCTGGCACGGCCTCCCGTGCGTCGATATTGGTGGCTGGCATGGCCGCACATGCCACGGGCTTTTCGGCACATGGCTCGCGTAAGGTTGCACGCATTGCCGCACCATCAATCCCAGGTCTAGTCCACCGTGCACATAGCCGCACGCACGTGGCTCACACATGGGTGCTTTCGTGGCCCCATGGTCCATGCAAAAGAGGCTCGTTTGCTACCTTCGGCTGCACACGAGGCACCGACTGCTGCACACGCCAAGGCCATGCCCGCACAACGTAGTTTGGGTCTTTAAATCATGTTGTGCGAAACATCCCTTTGGGTTAGAAAAGCCATGAAATTGGCTATTTGGCACCCAAAGTACAATCATTTTCAATTAAACCCCGCATTTTCCATTTTTTTGGGTATTTTTCGTAATGTTTCAATCATAAAATAATAAAAAATATCAAAATATGTTGGAATGGTCCAATATTTTTTCAGAACATTCTATCAACCTTTGGAAGACATCCGAAATTTAGTTTTCAGAAAAATACATTAAAATGGATTTTTCATAGTTTTTTGAATTTAATATGTTTTTTAATATTAAAAAATTAATAAAAAAATAAATATTTATCCGAAGACGGCGATTTTTATATGAAAATAATCTTTGGATTTTTCCTTAATTTCTTACCAAGTTTCATTTGATTTGGATATTTGTAGCTCAAAAAATAGAACGGTATATTTTTGGGGGGTGGTCCTGTCTCCTTCTGGAAATGGGCAAAGAGTATAAGAGCTACCTTGAGGGCGGGGGGTGTCACTCCCAGGGTGGTTTTTGAGGGGCCGCACCGAGGGGCAGCAGACGATGAGGGGGCATGGTAGGCAATCCGAAAAGACCCATGGCATGGTAAAAGAAGTGAAATGGCACGTGGGTTTTGATGAGTTGGCCCTCGGTGTGCGCTGAGGCCTGCCACTGCGTGCGGCTGCACGCGCATGGCCGCCTGCCTTCCGTGCCATGTGCGCGCAGCTGCAGTAACGTGTGCCAGTCACGGCAGAACATGCTCTACGAAGGTGGACGTGCTTGCGAATGGTGAGCCCTTCTGTCAAGCAACGCCGCCCCCTTCTTCGGCATGGCCTTGCCCGCCACCGTGGGCTGCTGGGCGCACATGGACGGGTACCATGCGCTGTCACGCCCAAACTTCTAATGCCACATGTGCCCCTCGACGCACAGCATTTCCAAGGAAGGTGTGGTTTGTGAGAACATGTACATGGCGCGTCCGTCCCGACAGTCTTCCCCTCCGCCGCACACAGTTGCTTGCCAGTGTGCTGCTGGGCGCGCAGGGCTGCCTGCCTTGCGCTGCAGTGCATCCACATCTTGCGCCGCATGTGTCAAACGCCGTATAGCATGACCAAGAGTGGCATCGCCTGTGCAAGACGCATTCACGGTATGTTGGTTTCGAGATTTTGCCCTTGGTGTGCGTTGCGCCTGCCACGGCGTGCTGCTTTGCCCTCGTGGTTGCCTAGTATATATCGCTATGTCGCGACGGCTGTTGCCTCCTCCGGTCGTAGCCGCAACGAAAGCCCAACAAAGGCTTGGCATGTATGTGAAAACAAGTACATGGCTCGTTTGTCCAGGTGGGCAGCCTATCTGCCGCACGCCAATGCCAGCAACCGTGTGCTGTTGGGTGCCCTTCGCTCCCTACCTACCGCTGCCATGCCCCCACAGTTGCTGACACGTGTCCGTGGCTGCACAGCAGTTTCCAGAGAGGCATGGCATTTGAAAACAAGGAAATGGCCAATGCGTCCCGATGTTCAGCCCCTCTTCCGCACACCGTTGCCTGCCACCCTGGGCTGATGGGTGCGCAAGGGTTCCTGCCTTGTGCTGCCGTGCCCCCACAGCTACCGCCAGATGCGCCCGCAGCCGCATGGCATGTCCGAGATAGGCTTGGCATGTGAAAATCACCATCAAGGCACGTTGGTTCCGTTGATTGCCTTTGATGTGCGCTGTGGCCTGCCATGGAGTGCTGCTGGGTGTGCATGGCTCCTTGCATATCTGCTGCCACATATGCCAGTAGCCACACAGCATTTCCAAGAGTTGCATGGCATGTGAAGGACAGCAACATGGCATGAGGGTCAGGATGATTAGCCCCTTGTTTTGCACCTTGGCCGGCCAATGCGTGCTGGTGGGTTTGCATGGCTGCCTGCACACTGTAGTTACACCCTCATTGCAGCCTACTGCAACTTTTGCTAGTTTTGTACAGCATGCCCAAGGGAGTCATGGCATGTGAAAAACGTGCAAATGAAGCATTGGCCCCGTTGATTAATCCCATCTAGGCACTGTGGTAGTTTGACGTGCTTTGCTTCCTTCCATGTGTAGTTGTGCTAGTGCCACTGTTTACGAGCGTGGTCGAAGTCACACATTTGCACCCTTCTTTGCTCTATGGCTTGTTGTCATATGTAGGTCATGGTGCAAGGGGTGGGGTGTTATCTACATTTGACGGAATCATTGGTCAAGTCAATGTGCACAGTAAATATTTGGTTGGTCCCTCCCCCCCATCCCATTGTTTGTTGTTTTCTTAAATTGCACTATCGTGGGTTTGTTGCTTGCAAGGGTTTTTTCATGGTCGGTTTTGTGGCCCATGCTATTTGGAGAAGTGCATTTCTAAGTCGGGCCTAGGTGTGGAGGTGCTTGCATGCCTTTTTGCGTCAAGTGTTGTAATACAACAATGACGTGTGGGTCTCTGGAGAACATAGGTTGCAAGCTTGTAGGTGGTGGTAGATCATGATTCCCTCCCCCCTCCTTGCTTTTAAAAAAATCTCCATTCTCGTGGGTATGTTGCTTGCAAGAGTTTTGTCATGCTTGGTTTTGTGGCCTTTTGGTATTGGGAGGAATGCATTTCTAAGTCGTGCCTAGGTGGGGAGGTGTTTGCG
>NC_056561.1:38572498-38574998 GCF_013358625.1 Macadamia integrifolia | reverse complement strand
CAAATATCCAAATCAAATGAAACTCGGTAAGAAATTAAGGAAAAATCCAAAGATTATTTTCATATAAAAATCGCCGTCTTCGGATAAATATTTATGTTTTTATTAATTTTTTAATATTAAAAAACATATTAAATTCAAAAAACTATGAAAAATCCATTTTAATGTATTTTTCTGAAAACTAAATTTCGGATGTCTTCCAAAGGTTGATATAATGTTCTGAAAAAATATTGGACCATTCCAACATATTTTGATATTTTTTATTATTTTATGATTGAAACATTACGAAAAATACCCAAAAAAATGGAAATGCTGGGTTTAAGTGCCCAAAAATATACCGTTCTATTTTTTGAGCTAAAAATATCCAAATCAAATGAAACTTGGTAAGAAATTAAGGAACAATCCAAAGATTATTTTCATATAAAAATCGCCGTCTTCGGATAAATATTTATTTTTTTATTAATTTGTTAATATTAAAAACATATTAAATTCAATAAACTATGAAAAATCCATTTTAATATATTTTTCTGAAAACTAAATTTCGGATGTCTTCCAAAGGTTGATAGAATGTTCTGAAAAAATATTGGACCATTCCAACATATTTTGATATTTTTTATTATTTTATGATTGAAACATTACGAAAAATACCCAAAAAAATGGAAATGCGGGGTTTAAGTGAAAATGATTGTACATTGGGTGCCAAATAGCCCATTGCATGGCTTTTCTAACCCAAAGGGATGTTTTGCACAACATGATTTAAAGACCCAAACTATGTTGTGCGGGCATGGCCTTGGCGTGTGCAGCAGTCGGTGCCTCGTGTGCAGCCGAAGGCCGCAAACGAGCCTCTATTGCATGGACCATGGGGGCCATGGAAGCACCCATGTGTGAGCCACGTGCGTGCGGCTATGTGCACGGCGGACTAGACCTGGGATCGATGGTGCGGCAATGCGTGCAACCTTACGCGAGCCATGTGCCGAAAAGCCCGTGGCATGTGCAGCCATGCCAGCCACCAATATCGACGCATGGGAGGCCGTGCCAGCGAACTTGCTCGCGGTAGTGCACTCATGGGCGGTGCATGTGGATCACGCAACGCAACCTTGCGCGCGGCGGTGCAGCCGTGCCTGCAACCTCTTGCGTGGCTCTTCCGGAAAATCCCGAAACCTAGCGCGCGACGACGAACCGATGGGCGTGGCACATGCAGCCATGCATGCGACCTGGGGGGCGGTGTGAAGCAATGCACGCAATCTTGCGAGCGCTAGGGCAGCAAGGGGCGCGGCATGTGCGGCCATGCAAGCAACATTGCGCGGGTTAGTGCGGCCAGAAGCGCGGAATGTGCGGCGTGGAACGTAACCTTGGGCGCGACTGTGCAGCCATCTGCGTGTCATGTGCGCCATGCGCGCAATCATCCGCGCGGCGTGTGTTGCCACGCGCCAAACCATGTGCGAGGCTTGTGCAGCCGTGGTCGCAGCCATGTGCCCGGAAGTGCGGCACGGGCAGCAGCCCTGCGCGCGCTGCCCGCACCATTGCCATCCGCCATGTGCACCCGGGCCTACCACCTTTCGTGCGGTTGAGCAGCCTTTCCAGCAGCAATGTGCGTTGTTGCCTGCCGCCTTACGCGCAGTGTGCACCTTTGCCCCCAGCCATGTGCGCGTGGTAGCCTACACCCCTGCGCGCGATAGTGGAACCTTACCCCCAACCGTGCCCGAGGTTGCGTGCAACCATGTGTGCGGTATTGCAGCAACGCCCGCATCCATGTGCACGGCAGCCTGCCTCGACGCCAGCAGACTTAGCGTGCTAGTGCAACCTTGCCCTCGGCGATGCCTACACCTTGTGCGTCCATACCAGCTGCCTTCCGTGCAGTAGTGCAGCCATGCCTGCCACCATGCACGCACATTGTGCGGCCCTGCGTGCGGTACTGCCGCCTCGTGCACTGCCTTCATATGCACTTAGGCACCCTTAGAGGGGCACGCGTTGGCATTGTCATGGGCACGTATATGTGCACACTTACGGAATTCAAGAGCACAATTAAGCAACACTTGGGCTACACTTGGGTGCACGCTTAGACACACTTATTCAACACTTGCGGACACGTAAAGGCACATTTAAGGCGACACTTGGGGCATTCAAGAGCATGCACAGGCACACTTGGTTGCACACTTGGGCAATAGTTGTGGGCAGCATAGGCACATCTAGGCAACAGTTGGGCCATTCATTGTGCACTTGTAGTCAACACTTGGGGTGTTGTGCGGCCATTCGCTGTGTACACGTGGGCACACGTAGCCAACACTGGGGGGCATGCGTAGGCACACACTTGGGCCATTCAAGAGCACATTGTCAATGCTTTAGACCTTTCTAAGCAACCGCACCGGCACTTAGCACTTTCACTAGCGCTAAGTCAGCCTAACCACCCTCCTTAAGGGACTAGGGAAGAGAAGAAGTGAACACAAGAGTAAGTTTGAGAAGAATGAACCTGTATAGCACTAGAGAACTCTTGAGTACAAGG
>NC_056561.1:38559998-38562498 GCF_013358625.1 Macadamia integrifolia | reverse complement strand
TTGTACTCAAGAGTTCTCTAGTGCTATACAGGTCCATTCTTCTCAAACTCACTCTTGTGTTCACTTCTTCTCTTCCCTAGTCCCTTAAGGAGGGTGGTTAGGCTGACTTAGCGCTAGTGAAAGTGCTAAGTGCCGGTGCGGTTGCTTAGAAAGGTCTAAAGCATCGACAACGTGCTCTTGAATGGCCCAAGTGTGTGCCTACGCATGCCCCCAAGTGTTGGCTACGTGTGCCCACGTGTACACAGTGAATGGCCGCACAACACCACAAGTGTTGTCTACAAGTGCACAATGAATGGCCCAAGTGTTGCCTAGATGTTCCCATGCTGCCCACAACTGTTGCCCAAGTGTGCAACCAAGTGTGCCTGTGCATGCTCTCGAATGCCCCAAGTGTCGCCTTAAATGTGCCTACACGTGCCAGCAAGTGTTGAATAAGTGTGTCTTTGGGTGCACCCCAAGTGTCGCTCAAGTGTCGCTTAATTGTGCTCTTGAATGCCGCAAGTGTGCACATATACGTGCCCATGACAATGCCGACGCGCGCCCCCAAAAGGGTGCCTAAGTGCATATGAAGGCAGTGCACGAGGCGGCAGTAGCGCACGCAGGGCCGCACAATGTGCGTGCATGGTGGCAGGCATGGCTGCACTACCGCGCGGAAGGCAGCTGGCATGGACGCAAAAGGGGCAGGCATCGCCGAGGGCAAGGTTGCACTAGCGCGCTAAGTCTGCTGGCGTCGAGGCAGGCTGCCGCGCGCATGGATGCGGGCGTTGCTGCAATACCGCACACATGGTTGCACGCAACCTCGGGCACGGTTGGGGATAAGGTTCCACTATCGCGCGCAGGGGTGCAGGCTACCGCGCGCACATGGCTGGGGGCAAAGGTGCACACCGCGCGTAAGGCGGCTGGCAACTACGCACATTGCTGCTGGAAAGGCTGCTCAACCGCACGAAAGGTGGTAGGCCCGGGTGCACATGGCGGATGGCAATGGTGCGGGCAGCGCGGGCAGGGCTGCTGCCCGTGCCGCAGTTCCGCGCACATGGCTGCGACCATGGCTGCACAAGCCTCGCACATTTTTTTGTGCGTGGCAACACATGCCGCGCGGATGATTACGCGCATGGCGCACATGACACGCAGATGGCTGCACAGTCACGCCCAAGGTTACCTTCCACGCCGCACATGCCGCGCTTCTGGCCGCACTAACTCGAGAAAGGTTGCTTGCATGGCCACACATGCCGTGCCCCTTGCTGCCCTACCGCTCACAAGATTGCGTGCATTGCTTCACACTACCCCCAGGTCGCATGCATGGCTGCATGTGCCACGCCCATCGCTTCGTCGTCGCGCACTAGGTTTCAAGATTTGCCGGAAGTGCCACGCAAGAGGTTATAGGCACGGCTGCACCGCCGCGCGTAAGGTTACGTTGCGTGGTCCACATGCACCGCCCATGAGTGCACTACCGCGAGCAAGTTCGCTGGCACGGCCTCCCGTGCGTCGATATTGGTGGCTGGCATGGCCGCACATGCCACGGGCTTTTCGGCACATGGCTCGCTTAAGGTTGCACGCATTACCGCACCATCGATCCCAGGTCTAGTCCGCCGTGCACATAGCCGCACGCACGTGGCTCACACATGGGTGCTTCCGTGGCCCCCATGGCCCATGCAACAGAGGCTCCCTTGCGGCCTTCGGCTGCACACGAGGCACCGACTGCTGCACACGCCAAGGCCATGCCCACACAACATAGTTTGGGTCTTTAAATCATGGTGTGCGAAACATCCCTTTGGGTTAGAAAAGCCATGAAATTGGCTATTTGGCACCCAAAGTACAATCATTTTCAATTAAACCCCGCATTTTCCATTTTTTTGGGTATTTTTCGTAATGTTTCAATTATAAAATATTAAAAAATATCAAAATATGTTGGAATGGTCCAATATTTTTTTAGAACATTCTATCAACCTTTGGAAGACATCCGAAATTTAGTGTTCAGAAAAATACATTAAAATGGATTTTTCATAGTTTTTTGAATTTAATATGTTTTTTAATATTAAAAAATTAATAAAAAAATAAATTTTTATCCGAAGACAATGATTTTTATACGAAAAAATCTTTGGATTTTTCGTTAATTTTTTACCAAGTTTCATTTGATTTGGATATTTGTAGCTCAAAAAATAGAACGGTATATTTTTGGGGGGTGGTCATGTCTCCTTCTGGAAATGGGCAAAGAGTATAAGAGCTACCTTGAGGGAGGGGGGTGCCACCCCCAGGGTGGTTTTTGAGGGGCCGCACCGAGGGGCAGCAGACGATGAGGGGGCATGGTAGGCAATCCGAAAAGACCCATGGCATGGTAAAAGAAGTGAAATGGCACGTGGGTTTCGATGAGTTGGCCCTCGGTGTGCGCTGAGGCCTGCCACTGCGTGCGGCTGGACGCGCATGGCCGCCTGCCTTCTGTGCCATGTGCCTACAGCTGCTGTAACGTGTGCCAGTGGTGGCAGAGCGTGCTCTACGAAGGTGG
>NC_056561.1:38547498-38549998 GCF_013358625.1 Macadamia integrifolia | reverse complement strand
GGTGGTTGGCCCAGGTGCACATGGCGGATGGCAATGGTGCGGGAAGCACGCGCTGGGCTGCTGTCCATGCCGCACTTCCACGCACATGGGTGCGACCACGGCTGCACAAGCCTCGCACATGGTTTCGTGAGTGGAAACACATGCTGCGTGGATGATTGCGTGCATGGCGCACATGACACGCAGATGGCTGCACAGTCGCGCCCAAGGTTACGTTCCACGCCGCACATGCCGCGCTTCTGGCCGCACTAATTCGCGCAAGGTTGCTTGCATGGCCACACATGCCGCGCCCCTTGCTGCCCTACCACTCGCAAGATTGCGTGCATTGCTTCACACAGCCCCCAGGTCGCATGCATGGCTGCATGTGCCACGCCCATCGCTTCGTCGTTGCGCGTTAGGTTTCGAGATTTTCCGGAAGTGCCACGCAAGAGGTTACAGGCACGGCTGCACCGCCGTGCGCAAGGTTGCGTTACGTGGTCTACATGCACCGCCCATGAGTGCACTACCGTGCGCATGTTCACTGGAACGACCTCCCATGCGTCGATATTGGTGGTTGGCATGGCCGCACATGCCACGGGCATTGCGGCACATGGCTCGCATAAGGATGCACGCATTGCCGCACCATCGATCCCAGGTCTAGTCCGCCATGCACATAGCCGCATGCACGTGGCTCACACATGGGTGCTTCCGTGGCCCCCATGGCCCATGCAACAGAGGCTCCCTTGTGGCCTTCGGCTGCACACGAGGCACCGACTGCTGCACACGCCAAGGCCATGCCCGCACAACATAGTTTTGGTCTTTAAATCATGTTGTGCGAAACATCCCTTCGGGTTAGAAAAGCCATGCAATTGGATATTTGGCACCCAAAGTACAATCATTTTCAATTAAACCCCGCATTTCCATTTTTTTGGGTATTTTTCGTAATGTTTCAATCATATAATATTAAAAAATATCAAAATATGTTGGAATGGTCCAATATTATTTCAAAACATTCTATCAACCTTTGGAAGACATCCGAAATTTAGTTTTCAGAAAAATACGTTAAAATGGATTTTTCATAGTTTTTTGAATTTAATATGTTTTTTAATATTAAAAAATTAATAAAAAAATAAATATTTCTCCGAAGATGATGATTATTATATGAAAATAATCTTTGGATTTTTCCTTAATTTCTTACCAAGTTTCATTTGATTTGGATGTTTGTAGCTCAAAATATAGAACGGTATATTTTTGGGGGGTGGTCATGTCTCCTTCTGGAAATGGGCAAAGAGTATAAGAGCTACCTTGAGGGAGGGGGTGGCCACTCCCAGGGTGGTTTTCGAGGGGCCGCACCGAGGGGCAGCAGACGATGAGGGGGCATGGTAGGCAATCCGAAAAGACCCATGGCATGGTAAAAGAAGTGAAATGGCACGTGGGTTTCGATGAGTTGGCCCTCGGTGTGCGCTGAGGCCTGCCACTGCGTGTGGCTGGATGCGCATGGCCGCCTGCCTTCCGTGCCATGTGCCCGCAGCTGCTGTAACGTGTGCCAGTCGCGGCAGAGCATGCCCTACGAAGGTGGACGTGTTTGCAAATGGTCAGCCCTTCTGTCATGCAACGCCGCCCCCTTCTTCCGCAAAGCTTTGCCTGCCACCGTGGGCTGCTGGGCGCACATGGCCGGGAACCATGTGCTGTCACGCCCCAACTTCTGATCTCACATGTGCCCCTCGACGCACAGCATTTCCAAGGAAGGTGTGGTTTGTGTGAACATGTACATGGCGCGTCCGTCCCGACAGTCTTCCCTTCTGCCGCACACAGTTGCTTGCCATTGTGTGCTGCTGGGCGCACATGGCTGCCTGCCTTACGCTGCAGTGCCTCCACATCTTGCGCCGCATGTGTCAAACGCCGTATAGCATGACCAAGAGTGGCATCGCCTGTGCAAGACGCCTTCACGGTATGTTGGTTTCGAAGATTTTTCCCTTGGTGTGCGTTGCGCCTGCCACGGTGTGCTGCTTTGCCCTCGTGGTTGCCTAATATATACCGCTATGTCACGACAGCTGTTGCCTCCTGCGGTCATAGCTGTAACAAAAGCCCAACAAAGGCTTGGCATGTATGTGAAAACAAGTACGTGGCTCGTTTGTCCAGATGGTCAGCCTATCTGCCGCACGCCAATGCCAGCAACCATGTGCTGCTGGGTGCCCTTCGCTCCCTACCTACCGCTGCCATGCCCCCACAATTGCTAACACATGTCTGTGGCTGCACAGTAGTTTCCAGAGAGGCATGGAATTCAAAAACAAGGAAATGGCCAATGCGTCCCGATGTTCAGCCCCTCTTCCGCACACTGTTGCCTGCCACCCCGGGCTGATTGGTGCGTAAGGGTTCCTGCCTTGTGCTGCCGTGCCCCCACAGCTACTGTCGGATGAGCCCGCAGCCGCATGGCATGTCCGAGATAGGCGTGGCATGTGAAAATCACCATCAAGGCACTTTGGTTCCGATGATTGCCTTCGATGTGCACTATGGCCTGCCA
>NC_056561.1:38534998-38537498 GCF_013358625.1 Macadamia integrifolia | reverse complement strand
TAGGCCCACGGGCCTAGCTCACCAAGCCCATGGACTTAGGCCGTTGGGCTAAGTAAGGTCCAAGTTCTAGTGTTTTCTACAAAGGTGTAGTAACAATAGATATCTTATTGTAGATATTTGTAGAAGATATTCACAGGAGATATTCTGGGAGAGATTTCTAGAGCTCCGCTAAGGAGGTGGGAAGCTTCTAGTTTCCTCCCCAACTGTTGGATGGAGGACATTTGTAAATATCTTAGCCATCCATTGTAACTTGGGGTAGGTGTTGCCTCATTTGGCAAAGGCACTCACCAAGGACCAACCAAGAGTGTTCAACCAAGCAAGTGAGTTCTCAAGCCTTGTACTCAAGAGTTCTCTAGTGCTATACAGGTTCATTCTTCTCAAACTCACTCTTGTGTTCACTTCTTCTCTCCCCTAGTCCCTTAAGGAGGGTGGTTAGGCTGACTTAGCGCTAGTGAAAGTGCTAAGTGCCGGTGCGGTTGCTTAGAAAGGTCTAAAGCATTGACAACGTGCTCTTGAATGGCCCAAGTGTGTGCCTACGCATGCCCCCAAGTGTTGGCTATGTGTGCCCACGTGTACACAGCGAATGGCCGCACAACACCCCAAGTGTTGACTACAAGTGCACAATGAATGGCCCAAGTGTTGCCTAGATGTGCCCATGCTGCCCACAACTGTTGCCCAAGTGTGCAACCAAGTGTGCCTGTGCATGCTCTCGAATACCCCAAGTGTCGCCTTAAATGTGCCTACACGTGCCCGCAAGTGTTGAATAAGTGTGTCTAAGCGTGCACCCAAGTGTAGCCCAAGTGTCGCTTAATTGTGCTCTTGAATGCCGCAAGTTTGCACATATACGTGCCCATGACAATGCCAACGCGTGCCCCCCTAAGGGTGCCTAAGTGCATATGAAGGCAGTGCACGAGGCGGAAGTACCGCACGCAGGGCCGCACAATGTGCGTGCATGGTGGCAGGCATGGCTGCACTACCGCGCGGAAGGCAGCTGGCATGGACGCAAAAGGCGTAGGCATCGCCGAGGGCAAGGTTGCACTAGCGCGCTAAGTCTGCTGGCGTCGAGGCAGGCTGCCGCGCACATGGATGCGGGCGTTGCTGAAATACCGCACACATGGTTGCACGCAACCTCGGGCACGGTTGGGGGTAAGGTTCCACTATCGCGCGCAGGGGTGCAGGCTACCGCGCGCACATGGCTGGGGGCAAAGGTGCACACCGCGCGTAAGCGGCAGGCAACAACGCACATTGCTGCTGGAAAGGCTGCTCAACCGCACGAAAGGTGGGAGGCCCGGGTGCACATGGCGGACGGCAATGGTGCGGGCAGCGCGCGCAGGGCTGCTGCCCGTGCCGCACTTCCGCTCACATGACTGCGACCACGGCTGCACAAGCCTCGCACATGGTTTGGCGCGTGGCAACACACGCCGCGCGGATGATTGCGCGCATGGCGCACATGACACGCAGATGGCTGCACAGTCGCGCCAAGGTTACGTTCCACGCCGCACATTCCGCGCTTCTGGCCGCACTAACCCGCGCAAGGTTGGTTGCATGGCCGCACATGCCGCGCCCCTTGCCGCCCTAGCGCTCGCAAGATTGCGTGCATTGCTTCACACCACCCCCCAGGTCGCATGCATGGCTGCATGTGCCACGCCCATCGCTTCGTCGTCGCGCGCTAGGTTTAGGGATTTGCAGGAAGAGCCACGCAAGAGGTTGCAGGCACGGCTGCACCGCCGCGCGCAAGGTTGCGTTGCGTGGTCCACATGCACCGCCCATGAGTGCACTACCGCGAGCAAGTTCGCTGGCACGGCCTCCCGTGCATCGATATTGGTGGCTGGCATGGCCGCACATGCCACGGGCTTTTCGGCACATGGCTCGCGTAAGGTTGCACGCATTGCCGCACCATCGATCCCAGGTCTAGTCCACCGTGCACATAGCCGCACGCACGTGGCTCACACATGGGTGCTTCCGTGGCCCCCATGGTCCATGCAACAGAGGCTCGTTTGCGGCCTTCGACTGCACACGAGGCACCGACTGCTGCACACGCCAAGGCCATGCCCGCACAACATAGTTTGGGTCTTTAAATCATGTTGTGCAAAACATCCCTTTGGGTTAGAAAAGCCATGCAATTGGCTATTTGGCACCCAAAGTACAATCATTTTCACTTAAACCTCGCATTTCCATTTTTTTGGGTATTTTTCGAATGTTTCAATCATAAAATAATAAAAAATATCAAAATATGTTGGAATGGTCCAATATTTTTTCAGAACATTCTATCGACCTTTGGAAGACATCCGAAATTTAGTTTTCAGAAAAATACATTCAAATGGATTTTTCATAGTTTTTTGAATTTAATATGTTTTTTAATATTAAAAAATTAATAAATAAATAAATATTAATCTGAAAACGGCAATTTTTATATGAAAATAATCTTTGGAATTTTTCTTAATTTCTTACCAAGTTTCATTTGATTTGGATATTGTAGCTCAAAAAATAGAACGGTATA
>NC_056561.1:38527498-38529998 GCF_013358625.1 Macadamia integrifolia | reverse complement strand
GGATTAAGGAGGGAGGATGGCTTAAAGCCATCAACTCCCAGGCCCGTCCCATACATGGTGTTGCTCGAGGGGTCGAGTTAAACATCGGGACCTGGAAGGGCACAGTTGACTTGTCGATAGTGCCCATGGATGATTTTCAAGTGGTGCTTGGTATGGATTTCTTATGAAGGGTTAAGGCCATACCCATGCCATTTATCAGCACGGTTTGCATTATGGAGGAAGGAGCTCCATGCATGGTCCCAACTATACAAGGGACCAAGGACGGCCCAAAACTTCTTTCGGCTATACAGCTCGAGAAAGGAGTTAAGAAGGGGGAGACAACATACTTGGCAGCACTCTTAGAGCCTAAGGAAGATGGTCCAACTAAGGTGTTACCCAAGCCAATCGAGAAGGTTCTCGAAGAGTTCAAGGATGTGATGCCAAACGAGTTGCCCAAGAGGCTTCCACCTAGGAGGGAGGTGGATCATGCCATTGAGTTGGAGCCAGGCACCAAGCCACTAGCAATGGCACCATATAGAATGTCACCGCCAGAATTGGAGGAGCTAAGGAAGCAACTCAAGGAATTGTTGGATGCAGGATTCATTCGCCCTTCTAAAGCTCCCTACGGTGCCCCGGTCCTTTTCCAGCGAAAGCATGATGGATCGCTTCGACTATGCATCGACTATAGGGCGTTGAACAAGGTAACAATCAAGAATAAGTATCCCATTCCTTTGATAGCAGATCTATTTGATAGACTTGGTGGGGCAAGGTACTTCACCAAGTTAGACTTACGATCAGGGTACTACCAAGTCCGCATTGCAGAAGGTGATGATCCAAAGACAACATGCGTGACGCGATATGGCTCATACGAGTTCTTGGTGATGCCGTTCGGACTGACGAATGCCCTGGCTACATTTTGCACCCTTATGAACAAGATCTTCCACCCCTACCTCGATAAGTTCATGGTGGTGTACTTAGATGACATCGTCGTCTATAGCAACACCTTGGAGGAGCACGTTCAGCACTTGAAGATCATATTTAAGGAATTAAGGGACAATCAACTCTATGTCAAGAAGGAGAAATGTGCATTTGCACAAGAGGAAGTGATGTTCCTTGGTCACAAGATTAAATGTGGAACTCTACAAATGGACGAGAGCAAGGTGCAGGCTATCCAAGAATGGGAGGCACCAACTAAAGTGACTGAGCTAAGGTCTTTCCTTGGCTTAGTTAACTATTATCAGCGGTTCATTCAAGGTTACTCAAGAAGGGCAGCTCCACTTACAGACTTACTAAAGAAGAATCGACCATGGTTATGGTCGGCCACATGCAAAGAGGCCTTTGAGGACTTAAAGAAGGCCGTCATGGGGGAACCAGTGCTTACCCTACCCGACTATGGCAAACCATTTGAGGTGCACACAGATGCATCTGACTTTGCTATCGGTGGGGTGTTGATGCAAGAAAGGCATCCTATTGCCTATGAGAGCCGAAAGTTGAATGAGATAGAGCGGTGCTACACAGTCCATGAGAAGGAGATGACCGCAGTGGTGCATTGCCTAAGGACGTGGCGACACTACCTACTTGGGTCACGGTTTGTGGTGAAGACAGACAATGTTGCCACTAGTTACTTTCAAACCCAAAAGAAGTTAAGTCCTAAGCAAGCTAGATGGCAAGACTTCTTGGCAGAGTTTGACTTCGTCTTCGAATACAAGCTGGGTAAGGCCAACGAGGTGGCTGATGCGCTTAGTAGAAAGGTGGAGTTAGCTTCTCTTAGCCAACCGGAGGGGGAACTTTTAGAGTTGATCAAAGAGGGCCTCCAACATGATCCTATGGCTAAGAGCTTACTTGCTCTTACACGGGAGGGCAAGACACGAAGATTTTGGGAGCAAAATGGCTTGCTCTATGCTAAGAAGAGGAGACTCTACGTACCTAAGTGGAGTAACCTACGGAGGAACCTCATTCGTGAATGCCACGACACTAAATGGGCTGGCCACCCAGGACAAAGGCGCATGCGGGCATTACTGGAAGCGGCCTACTATTGGCCTCAGATGCAGGATGACATAGAGGCCTATGTGAGAACTTGTCTTGTATGCCAACAAGATAAGGTAGAGCAGCAACCACCCAAGGGACTACTGGAGCCACTTCCCATACCAGAAAGACCATGGGAGAGTGTCTCTATGGACTTCATCAGTGCCCTACCCAAGTCAGAAGGATATGGATCAATAATGGTGGTGGTTGATAGATTTTCCAAATATGGCACATTCGTGGTGGCACCAAGGGATTGTACGGCGGAAGAAGTGGCAAGGCTATTTCTAAAGCACATCGTCAAACATTGGGGTGTGCCACAATCCATAATAAGTGATCGAGACCCTCGCTTCACAGGGAGGTTCTGGACGGAGCTATTCAAGTTGTTGGGATCGTCACTACACTTCTCAACAAGCTTCCATCCCCAAACCGATGGGCAAACAGAGCGCATTAACAGCTTGTTGGAGCTCTACCTGAGGCACTTCATGAGTGCTAACCA
>NC_056561.1:38474896-38524978 GCF_013358625.1 Macadamia integrifolia | reverse complement strand
AATAAAAATAAAGTAAAAGAAATGGGATAAAGCTAGAGAGAGACTCACAAGTAGGTTTCTCTACTTAGCCGAGGGATGCATCATAATATGAGCTTCCCTACTTGACCAGAGAGTCACTCTTACAAGGGTTACTCTACTTGGCTTTAGGGAAAGGGAAACAATTAAAATAAAAACAATAAATTGATGGTTCTATGGCTAGGAGGGGCAAAGCCAACAAATACACTAGCTATGAACCTTGGGGGAAAGGGATAGCAATAATATAACGACTAAAATTAAAATTCTAAATTAAAAAAGAAATGGTAGTGAGAAGAGATAATGAGAGGGTGGAGAGAAGATTACTGAATGAGCCTACTTACTTGAATCAATGCTTGAACTTGAAAGCTTGGGTGATTTGAGATACTACCAGTACTAAAAACCAGATCTGGAATAAACCAAATCTGAAATTTCTAGTACTAAAGAAAACAAATCTTAAAAAAAAAAAAAACTGAACTTAAAAAAAAAAAGATGCTCCACGGCTCGTGATCTTGTCACCTAGATCTAAGCCTAGAATTATAACTTTAAAAATTATAACTCAATTGCATAAATCATAAACATAAAAGGCTGAATAAGAATAAAATAGTGCTTGCATTAATTGACATAAAAAAATATTACAAAAGTGATTAAAGTAAAAATAAAGAAGAACTAAAACTAAAGAGAGTGAGAGAGGGAGAGAGAAAAGAAAACTAAGCATAAACTAGAAAATAAACTAAGGGGAATAATAATAAATAGGAGGGGGGAGGAAGGGGCTTTTGTAGGGCTTTTGTCTTGCCTCCTTCCTTCTACAAGTCTTCTTTAAGAAAAGAAAGAAAATTAAATTAAATTAAATCTTGGTAAAAATCCTCATTCTCTGAGATATTGTGTGAGAAAAGAGAGAATCTGTTTCCAAAATTAATAAATTCTATTCCTTCCTTGCAATATTAACCAATATCTTGCAATCTTGATTAAATCAGAAAGAATCTCTGCATAGCATCTTCAAGATCTTGTGAGGTGGCAAGGAGAGAGAATAATCTTCAGGATTTTGTAGGGGAGAGGATGTGGTACCAATTGGTGGGTCCCACCTTTGGACTGGTTCTTGATTCACTTTAAGCACTTTCTCTTGTAGACTTGGAAAAAAAAACAAGAAAAATAAAAGTTGTACTATCCAAAGTGGGGCAAAATGTACACTTATAACCCTAAGATTTCACACATTATTGTGCTCATCATAGACTATTTCAAGGATATCTAGAAATTCTTCGGATGGAATAGAAAGAAAATAAAGAAGTTCATGGTTTTCAAGAAAATAGACATCTTTGAAGTAGCCAAAGCCTTTTGTCAATACAGATATTTGGAGGCAATGGATCAGTGGTGTAGAGGTAATATCATCTGTTCTGCATGATAGCACGATATTTGTTGCGTTATCCTGGACGTGGAGTTGTTCCTGTTATCATCAAAGTAGTGTTACAACTTCGAGAAGGTTGTGACATTGTTCCTACAATCTTGGCTGAAACACTTAAAGGACTAGACTAGACGGTCATTTCTAGGAAATTTGGTGCAAATCACTACATGGGTGTCTTGCTGTTTTCCAACTTTGGTTAACTGAGAAGCTATAACTACTAAGGCCTTTCCAACATAGTAATATGACAGCCATCCAGTGTCACAGCCTGCCCACTGAAGGCCCACAAGCCAAGCCCAATGGCTTAGTAAGGCCCAGTTTCTAGAGATTTCTACCAAAGTGTGGAACTCTAGATATTTTATAAGGAAATATTATGGGAGGTTTCTAGAGTTCTCCACTAAGGAGCTGGGAAGCTTCTAGTTTCCACCCCAATCGTTGGATGTAAGACACATGTACATATCTTAGCCATTCATTGTAACTACGAGTGACTATAAATAGAGGTGGCCTCATTTAGCCAAGGCACCAAGCAAGTGAGTTCTCAAGCCTTGTACTTAAGAGTTCTCTAGTGCAATACAAGTTTATTCTTCTCAAACTCACTCTTGTGTTCACTTCTTCTCTTTCCAAATCCCTTAAGGAGGGTGGTTAGGCTGACTTAGTGCTAGTGGGAGTGCTAAGTGCCGGCGCGGTTGCTTAGAAAGGTCTAAGGCTGTGACAGTTGTGGTATCAGAGCTTCGGTTGCGAGGGAGCCAAGCTTATGGGATAAGCATTATGTCTAACCTTTCAGAGGTACACGACGTTGTAACATGTGAGCAGAACCATGGAAGGGAGGGAGCAAAGACAAGTCCGTAGATGTTGGTTGTGCTATGGAATCGCGTTTAGCTCGGGTGGAGCTAGCAATGGGCGAGGTGAAGGGATGCCTCGATGTTGTAGAGCAAAGTGGGGAGGAGCTCGAAGGAGAGCTCAAGGAGTCCCTATTGAGTACTCTCAACACCATGGCATATGACCAAAAGGAGGAGTTTGCATCCTTTAAGGCTCATGTGTGGGAGGACATTTTCACCTTCAAGGATCAAATGCGGGAGGCGTTGGCCAAGATAGAAGCTTGTGTTGCTGAGGTACGTGAGGATTGGGCTTTGTGTAAGAGGGCGGTGGCCGGGGGAGCTACTACCTCACGAGAAGTGCCTAGGATGGAGGTGCCAAAGCCCAAGCCATTCCCTGGGAAGAGAGATGCACGGGAAATCGACAACTTTTTATGGCACATGGAGAGGTACTTCGAGGCAATGGCACTTAATGATGAGGCATCAAAGGTACGGACCGCTACTCTCTACCTCACTGATGATGCAACTCTATGGTGGCGTAGAAAGCATGTCGATATAGAGAGAAGTGCGTGCACCATAGACACTTGGGATGATTTCAAAACTGAGTTAAAGAAACACTTCTATCCCGAGAATGCCACCTTCTTGGCTAGGAAGAGCCTTAAAAGGCTTAAACACACAGGTTCTATTAGGGACTATGTGAAGGAATTCTCTACCCTAATGCTCGAAGTCCCGAGTATGACCGAGGAGGAACTCCTATTCAAATTCATGGATGGCCTCCAAGGTTGGGCTGGGCAAGAGCTACAACGCCGAGGTGTGCAGGACCTTGCCTCAGCCATCACAGCGGCAGAGTCATTGGTAGAGTTTAGGAGAGATGACAATTCTAAGGCCAAGAAGGGTACTAATGGGAAAGGTGGGGGAGAGAAGGGGCCTAAGACATACCCTCCCAAGGAAGGTAGCAGTAAACCATCTTCAAACAAGGAGGGTAGGCTCAAGCAAGACAAAAGGGATAAGTTCACGCCCAAGGATAAGTGTTTCTTGTGTGATGGTCCCCATTGGGCCAGGGATTGCCCTAAGAGAAAGGCTCTCAATGCCCTACTCGAGGAGAAAGAAGACGATGAGGTGCATATGGGGTCCCTACAACAACTAAGTTCCATCAAGGCTAAGACAGAGATCAAGGCCACAACCTCACAAAAAGGGCTAATGTACGTAGAGGTGCATGTCAAAGGTAAGCCCACTTGTGCCATGATAGACACAGGTGCTACGCACAACTTCGTCTTAACAGAAGAGGCGAAAAGGCTCGGACTTAAAGGGATCAAAGAGGGAGGATGGCTTAAGGCCGCCAACTCCCAAGCCCGTCCCATACATGGTGTTGCTCGAAGGGTCGAGTTAAACATAGGGACATGGAAGGGCACAGTTGACTTGTCGATAGTGCCCATGGATGATTTTCAAGTAGTGCTTGGCATGGATTTCTTATGAAGGGTTAAGGCCATACCCATGCCATTTATCAGCACGGTTTGCATTATGGAGGAAGGAGCTCCATGCATGGTCCCAACTGTACACGGGACCAAGGACGACCTAAAACTTCTTTCGGCTATACAGCTCGAGAAAGGAGTTAAGAAGGGGGAGACAACATACTTGGTAGCACTCTTAGAGCCTAAGGAAGACGGTCCAACTAAGGTGCTACCCAAGCCAATTGAGAAGGTCCTCGAAGAGTTCAAGGATGTGATGCCAAACGAGTTGCCCAAGAGGCTTCCACCTAAGAGGGAGGTGGATCATGCCATTGAGTTGGAGCCAGGAGCCAAGCCACTAGCAATGGCACCATATAGAATGTCACCACCATAATTGGAGGAGCTAAGGAAGCAACTCAAGGAATTGTTGGATGCGGGATTCATTCGCCCTTCTAAAGCTCCCAACGGTGCCACAGTTCTTTTTCAACGGAAGCATGATGGATCACTTCGATTATGCATCGACTACAGGGCGTTGAACAAGGTAACAATCAAGAATAAGTATCCCATTCCTTTGATAGCAGATCTATTTGATAGACTTGGTGGGGCAAGGTACTTCACCAAGTTAGACCTACGATCGGGGTACTACCAAGTCCGCATTGCGGAAGGTGATGAGCCAAAGACAACATGCGTGACGCGATATGGGTCATACGAGTTCTTGGTGATGCCATTCGGACTCACGAATGCCCCGGCTACATTTTGCACCCTTATAAACAAGATCTTCCACCCCTACCTCGATAAGTTCATGGTGGTGTACTTAGACGACATCGTCGTCCATAGCAACTCATTGGAGGAGCACGTTCAGCACTTGAAGATCATATTCAAGGAATTAAGGGACAATAAACTCTATGTCAAGAAGGAGAAATGTAGACAAGGAGGAAAATTCCAAAATTCCACTCAATTGCTAATTGGTAGGAGTACCTTCAAGAGAAAGCTGAAGATAATATTAGATGGACTTATCAATGGTCGCCAATTGAGAATCCTATTATGAATACCCCAGGGTGCAATTATGTTAGGTTGATGGGTTTGACTCACACGTCATTTTATCTATCTACTCATCTACGACAGAAATATCAGTTACCTCAAACAGATCTAGGAGAAGTGGTGAACTTTTAACCCCCGAAGGAGATATCCACTGGTGTCATAGATCTGCTGGCAGATTTGTGGCAAAGGCAGTTGGTGTAAGGTCTTTTAGAAGAAAGAGTTCCAAACACTTAAGTGAAGACAATCGAAGTTCTAGTTTTTTGGTTTATTATACTTCCATGTAAACGTTTTTCGTTTGTTGTAAACCTAAGCTTAGAGTTGAAATAAATTTAGCCTTTTCTATCTACCTTTAAATGAGTGGTGGGAATTTCTATGATAATATTGGAAAATATTAATCTCAATGTCAATTTTCGGGTTATGATATCAATAAGATCAGAAGAATCAAGAAATGTTACAAAGAGGTCAATTTAATCAGAAGACCTGAGGTACGTTATAAGAATGATATCCTTACAATTTTTCCAGTGAGTTATCTCTCAGGTATGCATTCTCTTCCTCATTAGAATATAATTGTACTTTGAGATAATTCCATCATACTTGCATTCTTGGCCAAGTCTGGAACATTTCATGTATAATCCAGTTCTAGTGGTATCATATACCGATACTAGTCAATTGGATATGCTGTCATATTAATTTCTTGTTTTTTTCAAATTTTACCACCAAAGTCTAATCGCTCACCTTTTGCATTGCACCTTCGCTATTCCTGAGTAGGATATCGGTAGTACATGCTCTAGGCTGACAAAATTTTGTTGTTCTTTTCTTTTCCCTTCGGCTATTGCACAGTCTCGGTCGAAGAGGGGCATTCTGTAGACACCAAATTTTGTCCCCCCTCGGCAATGATGAATTACGGGTAATGAGGAGGCATATATTCTCTCTTTTGGAAAGAAGTTGAATTTTCGACACAAGTCCAGATTTTCTCAAAACTTGTGATCAGTCAAACCCGATATTTTTAATGATGCAGGGTGGGTGACCAAAAGCGATCATTAATAACTTTTGCTAGAATACAACAATCAAGCCTAGCATGTGCTCGATTCCTGTATTATTGGAAAGTATTCAGAAATATGGTCCCATTGATATCTTGTATGAAAAAAATGGATACTCGGATGTGCCATAATGCCTACCTAAACTTTGAACCAGTTAAACCAGAATAAACTTGAACCAAACCAGACCAACCCGAACCAGACCAAACCCTAAACTGGACCAAACCCTAACCTAAACCAAACTCAAACCAAAACCCTAACTCAAACCAAACCCTAAACCTAAACCAAACCCTAACCTAAACCAAAACCCTAAACCAAACCAAAACCCTAAACCAAACCAAAACCCTAACCTAAACCAAACACTATCCAAAACTTGTCGCCCAGCCTACGGCTACTTCCATGATAAGATTTCCACTGAGGGCTATTGTCGCCCAGTCTACTGGGTAGCCGCCCATCTACGAGCATATCTGGAAGCATAACGGGATGCCACAGGATTTTTTAAATGCATAATAGGGTGACACGGGGTTTTCAAGGTATAACGGGGTGACAAAGGGTTTTTCAATGTATAATGGGGTGCCACAGGGTATGGATCTGTGTAAGGCTTACACAGACATGTAAGCTCTTACACACCCCTAAAACCCCTTTACACCTCCTTTACAAGCTCCTACGTGGCATGCCTCCTCCCTTCTATAAATAGTGACCCCGGGTCACTGTAAAACACTGGAAAAAAAAAAGAGAAAACCATGAAGAAAAAAATTGTTCCAGAGGCCTTACAAAAGAGAGAGAGAGAGAGAGAGAGAGAGAGAGTGAGAGAGAGGAAAGAAAAAGAAGAGACTGAGCTAAGCTTACTGAAGTTGATGGAGTCCTGCCCTATTTTCGGAAGTCCATGTCTCCATATCAGGTTAGTACGAAACTTCTATTTAAGTTTGTATTTAATTTCAATATTTTTATTACGACACGGAAGCCCTACCCAAATTTCTAGAGCCGATTCCAATCCTAGGAATATGGCGCGATAGCCCAGCTCAAATTTTCAAAGCCGATTCCAACCTAAGAAATATAGTGTGGAAGCCCTGCCCAAATTTTCACAGCTGATTCCAACCATAGGAATACGATGCGGAAGCCCTGCTCAAATTTCCAGAGCCGATTCCAACCCTAGGAATATGACGTGGAAGTCCTACCCAAATTTTCAGAGCTGATTCCGACCCTAGGAATATGGCGCGGAAGCCCTGCCCAGATTTTTTAAGCTGATTTCAACCCTAGGAATACGATGCAGAAGCCTTGCCCTAATTTTCGAAGCTGATTCCAACCTTAGGAATACAGCGCAGAAGCCTTGCCTGAATTGCCACAGCTAATTCCGATTCTATGAATATAGTGTGGAAGCCCTGCTCAAATTCCCGAAAACCAGAATCCGTGTTCACACTCTAGTATAGAAGCCCTGTCAACTTTCTTACCCAGGGGCCAGAAGATTTTTAATTTCTCCAAGAAAGAGAGAAGAAAATTAAATTGTTACCCCTGAGTCAAGGAAAATTATCAAAATTTTCACCGTTTTCATCGGTCCTTATCATGTAAATATTATATCGTAATTTTATTTGCATGTATAATACATACCTCATCTCCACATGTATTATTTTGTGTGTCTATTGCATAAAATAATGATTTACTATTGTCATTTCATGTATTAATTTTAGCATCTGTACATTAAATGTAATTTGTCATGTCATAGGGCATCATACGTGTATGTAGATAAGGTAATGCATTTTCTATTATTTTGTGTAGATTTTATTATTTCATGTGGGGTTTTAATATAGAGATATATTTCATGTGATATTTCAATGATTTCCTACAATTCTTTCATGCAAGTTTATGTATATGTGTTGGCGTTGGTTCATGTAATAAGACTTCCATGCTAGCTTGGGTTGTTAAAATTCTTGAGAGAGAATATTCAAAATCCAAGCCTTCGGTAGAAAGACTAAAAATTCCAAGTGAGGTGGGTGCCTAACACCTTTCCACACTCGTAACCTGACACGGACCCCTATCTCTGAAATAGACCAAAATATGAAGTCAAACTTGGGGGTTCCTTCCTTTCACATAAATCCAACCCCCTACTCGAGCTCGATCCTTCGATCAGAATTGGGCTCCATAATAGGGTTCTAGGCCCTGAATCCTAGATGGCGACTCCAAACAATCAGGCTTTTCCCATCCCCCCATAGTCGCCAGACCATGTTTGGAGACAGTTCAATTCATTCACCCCTGCAAGGTAGACCAAAGGTGAAGGGAGGAAAAGAGCAGAAAGTAAGAGAAAAAAGGTATTTTCCCTTACATTAAGTGAAAGAACTTGGAGTTTCGGTCCCCCAATTTTTCCCATTTAATTCTGGCCTTCTCTTTCCACAAATTTTCGTGATCTTCCACTTCTTTCACCCATCTGGTTTTTGCATCCGCCTCCTTTGCAAATAGATCATTTGTCATACTATGCTGCTCAATCATCTCTTGCACCCCATCAAGCTCAGCTTTGGCACTTTGGAGCTCCTTATCAACATTAGGGAAATTTTCTTTGGACCACTGTGTAAGAAAATTTTTAATCTCTATAGTTTTTGGGCTAAGGAGAAGATTGGATTGCCCTTGACTTCCTCCACCCAGCTATTCTGAACCACCTCCATAAATCTAACATGATCCATCCAAAACCTCTGAAACTGAAAGGGGACATTAGCTGGTTTAGGCATCCCTTGGGAGCTAATCAGCAAAGGGGCATGATCAGAGGCTGATTAGAGAAGAACTCACTGACTACAGTCCCCAAATAGATTCAGCCACCTCTCATTATAGAAGCTGCGATCAAGAACTGCCGTGACATTGCCTCTTCTTCGGTTATTTGACCAGGTGAATTTTTTTCCCTGGGAAGGAGCCTTAATAAGATCACACGCATCAACCATAGCCTGAAAATCTACCACTGATCCAAGATTGAAGCGACCCAGACCCCTCTTCTCATGTGAGTGTAAGGTAGAGTTGAAATCACCTACCATGACCCACAGGAGAGAAAGAGAAGAAATCACCACCAAATCAGCCCAAAGTTGCCTGCTATTTGCTTGAAACAGTTCGCATGGATAAAAGACACCAACACATTCTGTCCCTGCCACTCCAGAATCACCGAGATGCACTGGTTTGATTGGTCGAGATAAACCATGCCTCCACACCACCCAAATATTTGGATGCTTATCAGGCCGATCATTGTAAAGGTAATCCACCAAATAGCCCAATTTATTAAAGAATAAAGCCGGGAAATCCGATGGATCAACCATTGGCTCTACAATGCAAACAACCTCAGGAGAAAATTCTTCTAAGTGTAACTGCAGAGCTCTACCCACCACTGCCTTCTTGATACCATGGATGTTCCAGAAGATGATCTGCATATTCATCTATGGTTTTGATGACCCAAGTCAGACCTCCTGACCAATTCGCCTTTCATTTTCCAGTCTACACATGGCATTGTCCAACCTCTCAATGTCAGAGATTACCACACTCAGGCGGCCTTCACTGGCAGGGGTTCCCACACCATGTTGGTCTGAACTCATCATGGCTCTTCCTCTCCTATTCTTCCTACACATTCCCCTAGCTAGACCACCTCGCGCAGCACCACCTCTGGCCGCAGCACGGGTGAGGATGCCTTCTTCCCTATTCTTAGTTTGCAAGGCAAGAGAGGAGTCTCCACCGCCCTCTTCTGTTTGCAGTGCAACCATCGCATGAAGGCGACCTGCCTCAACATCATTCAACCTCATGGCAGGAACGGGTTGACTGATACCCACCTACAGACCCACATCCACTTGACCCGAATCCACCTCCAGAAGCCTAGATTGAGAAGGCACAGATTGCCTCTCCACGTCATTCACCAAATCCTCCTCCCTTATCCCCACGTCACCCAATACTGCAGGAGACTGAGAAACGTGATCCCTTCCCATATCTGAAGGAATTTGTTCCCTAATATGATCATGTCGTTGAAGAGAATGAGGATATACCTCCTCGCCTTTTTGGGAGTAATCAGTAGAAGTCAAACTCTTACCCATAATATGAGGATTCTCCTCCGAACCAGCTTGCGAATATGGCGAGTCACTCTCAAACCAGGCGAGTTGACTCCATCTTCTCCAGCAAATGTAGCACCCGGAACATCCAAAGCATCGTCGGCAGACTCTCTTCGAGCCTGTTCTTTCTTCCTCACACGACATTCCAGCACCTGATGGCCCAACTCCTTACAATAACCGCACTTCACCAAACCATCCTCGTACACAATGCTTTGTCGAAAACAAAACTCCTTATTCGTTCTTGGTTCTCTACGCTCCACTTGAATCTCTTCTACACGAGTAGCAGATTCAGCGACATCAACCTCCACGAGAACCCTAGCATAGTGCCCCATCAACCCTAGGCGCGTCCTTCTATCCAAGGCAACCGGACGGCCCACCGCCTTAGCAATACGTTTTCATGCCAATATTGAGAGGCAGCTCTGGGAACGTACCCAAACAAGCTTCATTTGAAACTGCTTCTTATGGATACTGAAGTCTGGCTTCCACCGCTGAAATCTGAAGAGTTGACCTCCAAACTGAATCGGACTTCTCCTCCACACTGCCGACATGTCTCCGCCAGAGCCAAACTGAAAAATGGCGTAGCCCTTCCCTAGGGGATGCATCAAAACTCTTTGCCTCAAATTCCACCTCTCAGCAGCGTCCTTAGGCAGATCATCCAAAGAGTTCAACCGAAAGTTAACGCGACCAGTGAGGGCAAAACGAATGTTTTGCCTAAAACTCTCATAATCATTCTGAGGAATGATCACCCTGGCTATACTCCCTGCCTGAATCGGGTCAGGGAGAGTATCAATATCAGGCCAAGAGGCTTGACCCCCGACCCCCCTCGCATAGGACATTCTAGGTAAAGGAGCAGCAGCTTCCACGTTCACCTCCATCTGTCCTACCTCCTCCAAAGGGGCATGATCAATGGCTTCTCTAGCACCCCCATCACCATCATCCTCCCCCTCCCGATCACCTGGAAAGCCTCCCTCACTCATCGCCTCCAAGGTCCCTGGATTTTCAACTTTTTTCCAACCTGATCATGTCAGTGACAATTAACAATCTCAAAACCTAGCACCACCTCTCACATTCGGCGTTGCCATCAGCAGAGAATGTAACCTCTGTATTTCCTAATTCTGTTTAATATATATGTCTAAAAAAAAAGAAAAAAAAGAAGCAGCTTGTATTGATTTTCAAGATTTATGAATAGTTGTTCAAGTTTGCAGTGTTGTGGAAGGCATCTATGAGTTTTATTTTTTCAACGCAGCAAAGTTACTCGATTTTTTAATGCAAAAGTTAAAGGCCTTTTCAACTGTACAATATGCATTCACTCTGAGAATTGTGATATTAAATATCATTAAAATGTGGTTTAGAAATAAATAATGCTCACTTACTCCTAACAACGTGCCCGTTTGATATATCTATTTCAAACCGAAACTTGAATCCTATAAATCTGTTATCATATGGAAGGTGAATTCATAAAATTTTTCCCTATCTTTCAAGAGTAAAAGAATAGAAAATAAGATGGCAAATTTCTATGGTATTTCAATGATAATTATAGGGTTCTTAGCCTTCATTGTGCCAGCACTTGCATCAAGGAACATCGCACCTGCTCCTGAACCATTTTTAGATAACCCACCTGAACCTCGACCAGGATTTTTTCATTATCTAGATACTTGCACAGAACATATAAATGAAGTTTGTGGCATAGAAATCACTTTAGGGGTGATTAGAAAATTCAAAGTCAGCAAGAATTGTTGCCTTCAACTTGTAGAAATTGGACATGACTGTCACAATGCAATGGTTGAAGCACTTGGATTGATTCCTGTACAAACGTCAGATCCATTTTATAACAAGTACCAATTGTATAAAGCAGGTCTTCCCACGGCTGGTGCAGCGGTGTGGAACCAATGCAAGAAAGATACTCTTCCCCCTCTCCCGAGTATCAATTAGTGAATATCAATGTAACTAAAATTTTTAAGAGAGGAGAGAATGAATATGAAGAATAAAATGAAGAAAAACCCCACATTTTACGATAAATAATTCTGTAATTCTGTAATTCTCATTCAAGTTGCCTTTGATTTACGATTAATCACAATTTAATTACTTGAAATCGACCTTAGTACTCTTAGATATCCATCTAGATTGTCTATAGAGTTTATCCAAGTGACCCATGGCTGGTAGAAGTATCAGAATAGAAGAGTTCAACTTAGGGCAAAAAAATTCGATTCAACTTCTAATTGCCTCTTCAGTCTTAAAAATGAATGATTTATTTATTTATTTATTTATTTATTTTGAATGGAACTAATGTCTGAAAATTGACGTCACGAAATATGGAAATAGAACTTTATCTCCTATAAATTCCATTTTTTTTTTAAGGGTTAAAACCCAAAATTTTGATTTTATAATATTGTTGAAGGGCTTTAGGGTGGGATTCATGGAGTATCGGTATCGGATCAGTGCATATCGATCATTTTTGCCTTTTTATTTTACCTTTTTACCCTTGAAACGATGCGGGTAATAAATATGGATCAGTCAGATATTAGTATTGATCTTAGCCAATACCAATACAATGCGACCGATATTAGACATCAGATTAGATTGGTATTGGCCTTGACCAGATTCTTGGTTGATATTGTATCGAAGGATCTGAAAAAAAAAATTAATAATAATAATTTAAGATTCAAGCCGATCTGGATTGAGATCGGATCGGTACTGGCCTTGACGATCCCAACCCGATTATGTTTTCTCAGACTTTGGTAGAGTCTCTGTCAATGCCAGTAGACTCTCAGCTGCATTGGGTATGGGTGGGGGTGGGGGCCATTGGATGTTAATTAGAGAAGGTTTTTGGTGCCAAATTGGGCCGACCTAGGCCCAGGTATGGACTCTGGACCATGTCAGGTCCACTGACAAATTCCTTTAATTATTTAGCTAGTGGATCTATAGGAACCAAAAAACAAAAATGTAATCGTTTTCAAATCTTTTTTTTAAGGGAAATTTACCGCACCATCCCCTGGAAAATACCACAATTATAAGAACACTCCCTCTGTTTCACCAAATTATACTTGGACCCCTTACTGCCAATCACAGTTAAGTCAAAATGACCATTATACCCTTCTCAATAAAACTTATTTTAACCCAATTCCTTTTTTTTTTTTTTGGGTTCAAACCCAATTCCTCTTCATCCCTACCTATTCTTACCTTCATGGAGACATCAAGCATAGAGAGACTTGGAGAGAGAGACGCAAACCAGTGGCACAACGCCATCGTTGGCGGTGTTCTTCATCACTGCGCAGAGGTGAGCATAGGTAGGTCTTTCCTCTATTTTTGTTTTTCTCTTCCAGATGCCATCCATCGCCAATAAATTTTTCCGTAGGGGAACGGAGGGACGACGATCTCTATGAATGTGATGAAATTCCCTCAAACACTTCATCTTGATGATCACACAAACGGTACAAGTAGATTAGATAGAAGATGACGAAATCAGAAGGGAAATTAGAGAAAAAAAAACGTGAATTTGATTCGCAGAAGACAATCGATGGAGCGGTTTCCCGAATTTTAGCCCTGATTCGTAGAAAACAATCGATAGATCAATAAGAACACAGGAACCAAAAGAGAAGAGACTCATGAAAGAAAAAAAATTGAAGATCAACATGTTCAGTATACCACCAGAGCTCATTAATCCCAACCAATCTTAAATGAAAATGAAAACTGTTATGTAGTAAACAAAGGCCATTAAACAAAGCACCATAAAAACTAGAAAAGAAGGGAATCTTTTGATCTTCATCACTACTAGTACTTCTATGCTGATCCAGATTGGGTGAGAAAAACAGAAAACCCTTCTTGTTCGAATCACCAAGAACACGAATTGCAATCAACTAGAATTTGCACATTTTAAGGATGAACAAAGCGAATTCAGGTGGAAAATCGAAATTTAGACTAGATTTAAAAGCGATAAATGTGAAATAGGGAGAGGATTCTTAAAGAGGGCCGACACAATGGGATTGGCATCCGTCGCAGTTCGTTGCCACTGTTCTGAATGATCACCGGTTAAATGGGGTCATGGAATGGTAAAAGAAGTAGTAACTTATTACAAGGGTATTTTACGTACTTCACATTTAATAAGGGCATTTTGGTACTTCAAATAAAATATTATTGTTGACATCAACATATGCAGTATATTCCTTAATAGATACTGATGGTAGGGGGTCTAAGTATAATTTGGTGAAACAAAGGGGGTGGTCTAATAATTGTGGCATTCTCCAAGGGGTGGCGTAAATTTCCCTTTTTTTAAACACTAAAAATTAATTATTAAATCATTAAAATGAGATCAATTTAGTTTATTTACGAAATTTGCCACAATCATCCCTAGCATGGGTATTCTTGTCATTTCTTAGGTCATTTTCACAAATTCCTTTTAATTATTTTACACGTAAGATGGGTGTACACTACATTTTTGACACATTAGAAGAACCGTCGGGTGATGATGATTGGGACCCAACTGACTCCCATGGCGAAAATGACCTCTTTTTTTCGATCAACCAAAAGAAACAAGTCCATCAAGCACCAATATTTACATTTCTTTTTCTTCGCTAAAAGGTCGTTTGTATTAAAGAAAAGAATAAATATATAGAACTACAAAAAAGAATCTAGGAAGCAAGAAAACAACATACACATCCCCACTAGCTCGAATCCCCACCTTCGGCATTGCCATCAGCAAGGAGAGGAGCTAGGAAGCAGCCCAAAACAAATAAAGCATCTATCCGACCAGGAACAAAAATGCCAATAAAAAACTAAGACATTCTAAAATGGGGTCTGCAATTTGCATCATCTCTCAAAATGTCCTGGAGCGAAGAAGGCCACGAAGGTGCCAAGGTGCTCGACTCTTCTTTTGCCGCCGAACGAGCAAGATAATCTGCTACCTGGTTTGCTTCCCGATAACAATGCAATATCTTCCACGTGATAGAATCCAGGAAAACCTGAATAACCATCCATTTCTGTTTTACAAACCAAGGAATCATGCCCTTCTGAATCAAGAGGACAACCACTGCTGAATCACTTTCAATCCATAACTTTAAGCCCAGTATATTTTTTGCATACTTCAGCCCCATGACTAGTGCCAAACCTCAGCTTCAAAAATTGTGGAGACTCCAAGAATAGACCAATAGCTACAAATTATTTGAGCATTGTGATCACAAGTCACCCCACCAGCGCCAGCCTTACCTGGATTGCCCAGCGAGAATCCATCAATGTTCAGTTTCATCCACCCAACCTCTGGAGAATACCAATGGACTTCAAGGCACCGCTTAGGCGTCTCCTTTTGAACCATTAAATCCAGCTTACAGGCACACTGTAAATCCTACACAGATATCACCTGACCCGTAAGACCGGACTAAGGGTCTTAAGCTACCCTTTGATGGATAAGAAAGTCTGAACTAGGGACCTTCCAACCCCCTGAAACCTTCTCGAGTTCCTCTCCCACCAAATAAAGTAGGGAATTAACGGGCCCATTTGATAATGTTTCAAGAAACGTGTTTCTGCTGTTACGGAACTAAGAACGTTTGATAAAACTATTTCGTTTCACTTGTTTTTAGAAATAGAAATTGAAATTTCTACCTATATATGGTTCAAGAAACAACCTAGGTGAAAAAAGTAGAACTTGTTTCGCCGTTTCTGGAAACGACTCATGGCCATTTTTTCGCTGGTTACTATCGACTTCTAGAAACATGACTTATCAAACACCTTCAATTCCCTTTTTGTTTCTAGAAACGGAAATTTATGTTTCTGCCGTTTCTTGAAACAGAAACGGCAGAAACGTTATCAAACGGGCCCAAAACAAATCCCGCCCTCCAAGTGTCCTTTAGACCAAAAATACCAGATTTTTGAGCCCACCATTTGCAATAATCTTCCACCCTTTGGAAATGAACATGTCAATAAACTCCAAAGCATTCAGCAAATAATCGCCACAGATCATGAGCATACTCATAGTGAAAAAATTAATGTATGACCGATTCCTCTTCCCTTCTACACAAGTCACATCTAAAAGCTAAAGCAATACCTTTTCCCTTCATCCAATCATCACATGACAGTTTACGATGCAGAAATTTCCAGCAAAAGATAGATTGATGAGGTTGAAGATACATACCCCAAACAATCCTAGGCCAGCTCACTTTTTGATTTTTCTTCCTTAGACCACCCCAAGCTGATTTGGTATTGAAAATACCAAGCGGAGACGGTCCCCAAAAGCAAGTATCCTCCTTTCCTGCAACTATGGGAATGTCTTCAATTCTCCTAAAAATTTGATTCAAAAAAACTGACGATACCTCTTGAAATCTCCACTACCCCTCTTCTATGAAGTCATCGACCACATCTCTCTGCACCGGAACTCCGACAAAGGAAGAGATATTTCCTTTAAAGATTCTGACCCCAGCCAACAATCAGACCACATATTTATGGTGTGACCATTCCCTACCACCCACCGTTCATTAGATGAGATAGTGTCCCACGTTTTTCTTCTGCCCTTCCATATCGAAGAAGATTTATAACTAGACTTCATAGAGCCATCTGGATTAATAAACTCGCACGCAGGAAGGAGCAACGCTGAATTTCCATGCTTCATTTGCCACACCAATTTACAGAGACAGGCACTATTATCTTTCCTCAGCCTTCGAATACCAAGGCCACCCTCTTGCTTAGGCTTGCACACATCTTCCCACTTAACAGCAATCTTTTTTACCGAGTCCACCTCCCTTGTCCATATAAAATTTCGAATCCATTTCTCTAGATATTTAACAATATAATCAGGCCAGCAATAGATTGAAAAATTATGGACAAGCATACCAGCAACCACTAAGCACACCAACTCTACCCGACCAGCCATAGAGAGTAACTTTCAACTCCAACCTTGAAGCCTCCACTTGACCTTATCCATCAAGGGAAGTAGCATATTCTTCCGAACACGACCTTTAAATATCTCCGCTTCTAGGTATCTTTTTGGGAGAGAGCAAGTAGGGATACCCAAGGTGTCAAAAACAAATCTTTTCCTGTGAGGGGCCACTTTTCCAAAGCATAATTTACTTTTGTCCAGATTAAATTTTTGACCAAAAAATTCCTGATACTTCTGGAGAAATGATTGTAAATTCTTAACAAACCAAAACCCTAACCCAAACCAAACCCTATCCAAAACTTACCGCCTAGCCTACGGCTACTACCATGATAAGATTTCCACCGAGAGCTACTGCCGCCCAGTCTACGGGGTAGCTTCCCATCTACAGGCATATCTGGAAGCATAATATGATGCCACAGGATTTTTAAATGCAAAATAGGGTGACATGGGGTTTTTCACAGTATATCGGGGTGACACGGGGTTTTTCAATATATAATGGGGTGCCATGGGGTAGGGATCAGTGTAAGGCTTACACGGATATGTAAGCCCTTACACAAATCTGTGTAAGGCTTACACAAAACCATGAGAGGATTACATGGATGTGTAAGCCCTTACACGCCCCTAAAACCCCTTTACACCTCGTTTACAAGCTCCTATGTGGCATGCCTCCTCCCTTCTATAAATAGTGGCCCTGGGTCACTCTAAAACCCTAGAAAAAAACAAAAGGAGAGAACCCCTAAAGAAAAAAAATTGTTCTAGAGGCCTTACAAAAGAGCGAGAGAGAGAGAGAGAGACAGGAAAGAAAAGGAAGAGACTGAGCTGAGCTTACTGAAGTTGATGGAGTCCTACCTTATTTTTGGAAGTCCATGTTGTCCATATCAAGTTAGGATGGAACTTCTATTTTAAGTTTGTTTGTATTTAATTTTGATATTTTTATTATGACGCAGAAACCTTGCCCAAATTTCCAGAGCTGATTTTGACCCTAGGAATACCGTGCAGAAGCCCTGCCCAAATTTCTAAAGCCAATACCGACCCTAGGAATATTGTGCGAAAGCCCTGCCTAAATTTCCAGAGCTGATTTCAACCCTAGGAATACGACGCGGAAGCCCTACCAAATTTTCAGAGCTGATTTCAACCCTAAGAATATAGCGTGGAAGCCCTGCTGAAGTTTTCGAAGCTGATTCCAACCCTAGGAATACGACATGGAAGCCCTGCACAAATTTTTAAAGCTAATTCCAACCTTAGGAATACAGCTCGGCCTTTCCCTAATTGCCGCAGTTGATTTCGATTCTAGGAAGATAGTGTGGAAACCCTTCTCAAATTCCCAGAAACCAGAACCCATGTTCACACTCTAGCATAAAAGCCCCGTCAACTTTCTTACTCAAGTGCCGAAACTCTTTTAATTTCTCCAAGAAAGAGAGAAGAAAATTAAATCGTTGCCTCTGAGTCAAGGAAAATTGTCGGAAATTTTACCATTTTCATCGGTTATTATCATGTAAATATTATATCGTAATTTCATTTTCCTGTATAATACGTAGCTCATCTCCACTTGTATTATTTTGTGTGTCTATTGCATAAAATAATGACTTACTATTGTCATTTCATGTATTAATTTTAGCATCTGTAAATTAAATGTAATATGTTTTATCATTTTATGTGTTATCGCATGTGTTCCTTACATGAAATAATGATCATAATTGTCATGTCATGGAGCATCATACGTGTATGTAGATAAGGTAATTGCATTTTCTATTATTGTATGTAGATGTTATTATTTCATGTGGTTTTAATATAGAGCTATATTTCATGTGATATTTCAATGATTTCCTACAATTCTTTCATGCAAGTTTATGTATATGTGTTGGCGTTATTTCATGTAATAGGACTTCCATGCTAGCTTAGGGTTTTAAAATTCTTATGGGAGAATATTTGAAATCCAAGCCTCTGGTAGAAAGACCAAAAATTCTGGGCGAGGTGGGTGCCTAACACCTTCCCGCACTCATAACCTGACATGGACCCCTATCTCTAAAACGACCAAAATATGAAGTCAAACTCAAGGGTTCCTTCCTTTCATAGGAATCTAACCCACTACTCGAGGTTGATCCTTTGATCGGAATTGGGCTCCATAATAAGGTTCTAGGCCCTGAATCCTAGATGGCGACTCCAAAAAATCATACTTTCCCCATCTCCCCATAGTCGCCAAACTATGTTTGGAGACCATTCAATTCATTCACCCCTGCAAGGTAGACTAGAGGTGAGGGGAGGAAAAGATCGAAAAGAAAGAGAATAAAGGTATTTTCCCTCACAGTGGTGACTCCATTGGGGACTATCAAACTTTTTATACCAGAAGCTTACAATGAATGTTAGAATTTTCTCCCCCTCATCATTATTGTGTGTAAACATGTCTGTATATTGCTTGCTAACTGCATTATGTATCATATTCAAAGTGAAATCACTTGACGAGGGTATTCCCTGTCATGCCCGCACCCTCAAGGAGGTCAATGCATGATATACTAAGTACTCTGAGATCAAATGATGCCCACTTCCTACATAAGAGTGTTCAAAGTGAAATTGGTTAACAAGGATGGCCGTTGCTAATTCGAAACCCTCAGGGTGATAGAACATATCTGACCATTCTGAGATTAACTAATGGTCACTTTCTGCACTACACTTGTACACACACTCACTCACGGATACACCTACCCTTGTGGTCAGCTGACTGAACCCATGTAATGTCATGGACAATCACCAGCCAAGTCACACCCCTTGATATAGTACCATCTAGTATATCAAAGGAACCACGTACCCATGATTCGCTTTCAGCGATAGGTATATTGGTTCTGTCAAGGGTGGCCTTCTATCCTACAACCTTATCCATTGCATCGCATCATATAGAAATTAGACCATTGAACAACTATGGTATGCCACAAACTGACTCAGTAATTGTTTGTGGTTCAAGTCAGAACCCTTCTAGCCTGTTTCATCTGGGATGAGATTTTTCTTGTATATGTTAAACCTGATGTATTCTATGACAATTGGGAATTGGTAGATACAACTATATCGGTTTTGGTTCACGCAACTGTGCTTGTGGGGTGATTCCTGCTTCACCACATTATACTAGCACGTGTTCCAAACTGATAATGTTCCACACAACCAATCCAAGAGTCAGGAAAGATTAGGTATTTTCATGTTACAAGGAGAAACAAAATACCGATGTGAAATTAGCTACGAGGTTGTTCTTACATGAACCAACTTGCTTATTTTCCCAAAGCATAATTTATGTCTAATTTGGGCCCTCTTAAGAAAAAAAAATGTGTAAATTTCAACTGAAGGTTGGGCCAAAATTAGACACTTATTATTGAGAGAGAGAAATTTTGTGTGTGCATCATTGAAAAACATCACCAAAAAAAAATCTAAAAATTAAATTTCTTTGTTTAGGTTAGGCACGATTCCGCATCAAAAAAATTTCCTGTTTTCTGTGTGGACTCGTCAAGATAACCATTTGGCCCGAGTCAATCCTAAGAGATCCTTACCAATGGTGGAACTTATTGTCCAACTCACTCCACCAAGTTCACCTAGCTCAGCGTCATCTGAAAGATTGGAAAGTATGGATCCGGCTAGTGGAAGTCAACCAAATGCCCAAGAGGAAAGGAAAATGGATATAATGCAGTTAGAGTTGGAAGAGTTGATTCATTTATTCAACCAGTTTACCAATGCCAAGCAGCCTCAGCAACAAACTGAACCTATTTTAACTCGATGAGATAGGAGTGGACCAAGATGGGGTCCAATGCACCTCGTACCATACCAAGGCTTGTGGTCGATGATGATGAAGAAGAAATCCAACCAAATCTTCTACTTGAACCCCATGAAACTGAAAGGGAAAGGAAGTTGAGGGAACAATTAGAAAGACTTAAAAAGTTGTTGTAGAAGGGGAAAGTTGTAGACACTCAAGCCACAAAAACTGACGAGATGGTCATTTTTCCTGGAGCTTGAATTTCAGAGAAATTTAAATGGAACACTAATAAGTTTGATGGAAAAAGTGACTCGAGGGCACACTTGAAGGTCTTCATTAATATTTCCAGATCATGGGGATTTACTGAAGAACAAGGGGCAAGCATCTTTTCTTACTCTTTCAGGCCCAGATCTACGTTGGTTAACTCAGTTAGACCCTTCCTAGACTTAGAATTGGTCAACAATCATGAAAACATTCACCAAGCAGTACTCTTACAACACTAAACTGGCTATAACTTGACGAGAGTTAGAAACTGTTCAACAGGCTCTAGGTGAGGGTTTCACTGAAGCATGATGACATCTCGACCTACTGAAAAAGAACCGATTGAAATGATCCTAGATAACTTGGCAAATCCCTATTACAATGTGTTATACATTCAGCACATTGGGACATTCTCAGCGTTGCTAGCAATATGGAGAAGGGTTGAAAACCGAATCTTTAGAGAAGCACAATACCGGAACAGTCGACAGGGTTCCTTGGAGCAGAGTAAGAATACAAGGTCTAGCAAAGCACGTAATACAGAGGTGAACACTATAACTACCGCAAGCACCGACCAGCAGCTTGCAGTGCATACAGTAACTCTTAAGCCTACTCGAGTTGTCATTAGGCTAGGTCTTCCAGCTTAAAAAGGTTCAGTACAGAGGTGGCAATTCTCAGGTTTAGGAATGCCCTTATCTATGTGTTATAAGAAATTAAATAAAGAAGGCCTCTTGAGTACGACACCTGCCCATCCAATCAGTGATCCTCCACTTACTTGGTACAAGGACAATGAATATTGTTCTTTCCACAATCAAAAGGGTCATCTCACCAACCAGTGTATCACCTTAAAGCATGCAGTACAAGATTCAAGATTTGATTGAATCAGAACAGATTGAACTGGAATTGAAGAGCCAGCCAAATGTGACTACCAATCCACTTCGAATCATGGAATGGTTGGAATATTACAAAGTGATTCAGATGAGAATGATCCTACTCGAAGGATTCAACCTGCACCTAAGAGAGGGCGTCTAAGTGCCCGAACTTACCTAGCCATGCTCAAAGCCAAGCATTTGAAAGCAAAAGAGGAGGGGAATCAGAAGAGATCTGAAGAAATCTGTTCCTGGGAAGATGAAAGTCTCCCACCCTACAATCTTACCCTTCCACAGATAGGGTCACCTTCATATCACCCAATATCATATCCTCCATCACCTCCCTATCACCCAGCATCACATCCTCCATTACCTTCATATCACCCAACATCATACCTTCCATCTCCATCCTACCACCCTGCCTCATTCCCTCCATCTCCATCTTACCATCCAACACCAGAGTATTCTGTCCCACCTCAGGTAGAATTATCATCATATGATCTTGCCCCATTTCCTCCGTCATTTCCACCGTTTCACCTAGAACCTTACCTCCCACCCATTTCGTATTACCCGTAACCATATCCACCACCTCCAGAATACCTTCCCATGAATGGATGGTTAGAAGAAGGGAGCCAACATCAGTGTTCAGAGGCAGATTAGCCAAATGGAACTTCTTGGACTGATATGTTAGTGGATCCAAGTACTCCCACTTACTCTTCTACTGGATCAGTGAATCTCATAGATAGGGAAGAAGAGTCCTAGATTGACCCTACAACTCTCATTGTACCAGTAATACCTCAAGTGCATGTCATAGAAGAGGTCTCACAAGACATGATCAGGGCATTGATGGCATTGCCTATTGGAGAATTGATCTCAGATGAAATACATCTAATCCATATAGGTGGAGAGAGTGACAATGATACTGAAGACACTGAACAAATTTGTGAGACAGTGAATGCTATTGGGGGAAATGTGCCTAATGTGGATCTAACAGATATCATTCGGCCAATTTTTTCTTCTAATGAAGATTCAGAGGAAGAAGAAGACGAGGATGAGGATATGGTCAAGAATCAGAAAATGAAGATATTGTTAAAGAAGATGAAGATGAAGATGAAGATATAGAAGAAGGTCAAGAATCAGAAAATGAAGATCTAGAGGAAGATCTTGTTGAAGGAAGGGAAGAAAATCAAGAGTCATAAAGTGAATATTTTGTTGAAAGAATTGAGTTTGAACTATATCCGGAGGAAAGTGAAGAAGAGAATCCCTCCTACGACAATGTGCTCTGCTTGCTGAACCAAATGTGTGAAGATATGTTAATAACTAAAAAAATATTGAGGAAAGTGGTAGTCCAGAAAGAAACTGTCAAAGAAGTTTGTGAAAACCTTAAGGTTAATTTTGAGGATGAACCATTTCTTAAAGGACTTATTCTGTATTTGAAGAACATTATTCAAATAGTTAAAGCTCAGGCTATCTACATTTTGGGGGGTCCTCCAAGTCCATTCACACCATCTATATATGAAGAAAGGACTGAAGGACCTATGGTTAGAATAATTGTTGATACAAACAATGATGATAAGAGTAAATACCCTTATAATATTCTCATAAAAAAAAGGCCTGAAGGACTCAAGAAAGTGATAACCACTAGAAGTGGAAAAGACTACAAAGCAAAGGGGTTGATAGTGGAACAACCAATAGTCACGGAGATGGGGCAGTGTAGCAGGCAACCACAACCTGAGAATCAAGTATTAAGCCAGTTGAAAAAGGTGCAGGGCAACATCTCCTTCTGGGGGTTGTTAATGGCATCTCCTACGCATAGGGAAGTTGTATTGAAGTCCCTCACAAGTGTGCAAATGCCTATCGAGATAGATCCATCGCGATTATCTCAGATTGTGGGAGCCACATATGTTGTTCAAGCAATTGATGTTCTCTGATATAGACTTACCTCCAGAGGGTATCAAGCACATAAGAGCTCTATATAACACTATGGAATGGTCCTTATTGATAATGGATCAGATCTAAATGGGGCTGCCACATGTTTTGGCTTTAATCCAAACCAATTCAAACCCTTGGCTCAGATTATTAAGGCTTACAACAACACCAGAAGAAATGTTGTCGGAATTCTCACAACAATGGTGATAATAGGGCCAATTGAGTTCTGTGTTGAATTCCAAGTGATAGATATTCCAGCCTCCTTCAATATTCTTTTGGGTCATCCATGGTTTCATAAGGCATGGGCAGTGTCATCTACTCTACACCAGAAAGTAAAATTTATCTATGATGAGAAGGTAGTTACTATTTTTGGAGATCCTCAGTTAGTTAATAGATTGGCTAACATTGAAGTTGGAAAAACTTCAGAACAGGAGGTGCGTCTGAGTGGTTTTGAACTAGAAAAAGTTTGTACTTTATTGTTAAAGAGCCAATGAAGGAGAATGTGCCAATGTACTTTGAGGGCATGTGGAATATTACTGTTGGTCGAATGATGAAACAGATGCATGATTTTTCTAGAATAGGATTGGGAAAATACCAGCAAGGACCTATGAGGTTGCCTAAATTTCCTCACGCTGCTAGAATACGTGGTTTAGGTTTCTCATAAGGAAGAACAAAAGATGCTAGAAGATATAAGGAGGGGCCAAAGTGGAGCAAGTGCTTATCGAGGGGTTGAGAATCGAAAGATGCTCATGATGGCAAGGAATGAATCCTCCTGTAAGAAAAGGGTTGCAAATTTTCCTACCTTAGAGAGGTACTTTGTGAAGGAAGCAAAAGGTTTTCCCGGTTATGAGGATCTTGACTTTCAACCTAAGAAAGAAGTAAAGAAAGCAAATTCTGAGCTCGAAGTCATTTATCAAGATCAGATTGATTGGATCACCTATAAGTTGGAGCGTCTACCATTTAAGGAGGAGGGTAAAGACAAATGTATCAATGATATATTTGCGATAGATGTGATTACCACAGTGGAAGAAGAATCTGCAGTTGACCCTACATCCTTGATTAGATCATCACAGGTTCTTAAGCCTCGTCATACTCTGAAAGAAGTTTGGCAACATAAATTAAGAGCTACTTGGCATATCAATCTTCCAGTTGACATGTGAGCTCACATCTGTTCTTTCCTGCAGAAGATATATCTAGAGTAGCTAAAAAAGGGGCATTACCGCTCTTTTTGTGCGAGCAGTTCATTTGCTAGAAAGAGAAGAACTAGAAGGATAAATATCTGCCCTTACTGTGCTAGAAGCAACTGCAATGGTTACATCCAAAATGGAGGTCAATGTTGTGACCGTGGTAAGGAGATTGCCTCATATAATAGGCTTGAGAAGTTAGATTTTCTAGAGATAGGGCTGAGTAGCCTAGAGCGAGCTGCATCTCTCAGGAAATTCAGATTTATGGATAATGAGATTGATCGAATTGTTTTTACCACAAAAAGTGCCAAGCATAAGCAAGCTGAATCTGAACTCTTCTCCCAAGAGAAACTGAGGCATCTGCTGCTCCATAAAGAAGGTGAAGGTAGTGATATCAACAACACCCTTGAGGTAGATGTTATTACCACTGAAGAAGTATAGGAAGGGCCAATGCCATATCTAGTGATTCATTCAGCATGCGAACCACTGCTCAACTAGACCAGTGTAGGATATGACTTCAAGCTCACTAAGACTCAGGGGTCCAATCGGTTCTAAAATCACCACATAGTACACTGAAGATTCTCTTTTTGTTATCGAGTCTTCTTTTACTTATACTTTTTCTGAATTTCCATATGTTAATGAAATTTCACACTTTCAGTATATTGAGTCTGTAGTCTTTCCAGCTATCAATGAAAATTCAGATTTCGAGTATGATTTGTCTCTTTCTGATGATGATCCTAATAAAATAACTGATGAATGTCATGACATGTTAAAACAATCAAAAGAAAAAAGAGCTAAACCTATGAGTGAGGACACTCGACTCCTTAACTTAGGATCTAATCAATGCCCTAAAGAAATTAAAATTGGCAAAACCCTGAATGAAGAAGAAACCTCACAAATGGTCAGCCTATTAAAAGAATTTACAAAGGTTTTTGCTTGGTCCTATGAAGACATGCCTGACATTGACCCAAAAATAGTGCAGCATCGACTTCCAAATTATCCAGATGCAAAGCCTATCAAACAAAAGGCTAGAAGAATGCGGCCTGAATGGAGTGAAAATATTAGAGAAGAAATAATTTAGCAATGGAATGCAGGATTCTTGTAAGTCATAAAATACCCCCATTGGTTGGCTAATATTGGTCCAGGATGAAAAAGTCAGAATGTGTGCGGATTTCAGAGATTTAAATAAAGTTAGTCCTAAAGATGACTTTCCTTTGCCCCATATCGATGTGTTGGTTGATAGTACGGTGGGACATGCCTTATTGTCATCCATGGATGGGTTTTCAAGATACAACTAGATCAGCATGCATCCTGAGGATATGGAAAAGATTGCTCTTACCACCCCTTGGGGGACCTATTGATATAAGGTAATGCCATTTGGTCTAAAGAATGCTGGAGCCACATATCAAAGAGCCGCTACTGCTATTTTGCATGATATGATTCACAAGGAAGTAGAAGTCTACGCCCATGATATGATTGCCAAGTCTATCAATAGATAGGGGCATATCTCAACACTAAGGAAGTTTTTTGAATGAATCAAGAAATTTCAATTACGGTTGAACCCTCAAAAGTGTGTGTTTGGTGCGAAGGCAGAAAATTTATTAGGCTTTCTTGTAAGTGAAAGTGGTATAGAAGTGGATCCTATCAAGATCAAAGCAATCAGGGACATGCTTGCACCTCAAATTGAAAAGGAAATACGAAGATTCCTTAGTCACATCCAATACATTAGCCATTTTATAGCCCAATTGACCACTATCTGTGAGCCAGTGTTCAAGATGTTGAAGAAGGATCAGCCCACACAATGGAATTCCCAATGTCAATAAGCCTTTGACAAAGTCAAGGAATACTTGTTAAATCCACCGGTTCTTATGCCACCAGTAAAGGGAAAACCACTTCTGTTATACTTATCAATAGGGTAATTCTCGATGGGGTCCATGTTAACTCAGAAAGATAAGGTAAAAGGAATAGAACATGCTATCTACTATTTGAGCAAGAAATTCTTGGAGTATAAAGTTCGGTATACATCATATGAAAAGACTTGCACAACTCTTATTTGGGCAATAAGAAGGTTAAGACACTATATGGTGGCATATCCCATTCACTTACTTTCTAGAATGGATCCTATCAAGTATTTATTCAAAAAGCCTACACTCACTGGTAGAATGGCAAGGTGGTTGCTATTACTCTCAGAATTTGACATTACATATGTCAATCAAAAGTATATCAAAGGCAAAGCAATTGTGGATCATTTGTCGGTACACCCCACAAAAGATGGAAGATCATTAAATGATGTGTTTCCAAATAAGGAAATCAAGATGGTTGAAGAAGAAAACTGTGTTAATACATGACAATTATATTTTGACGGAGCAGCCAATCAAAGAGGTTTTGGGGCAGGAGTGTTATTAATAACACCCGACGAGTTGTATTTGCCTTCATCTTTTTGGCTTGATTTTTCATGCACCAATAATATTATTGAATATGAAGTATGTGCAATCAGCTTCGAGATAGCTCTGACAATTGGAGTAAAAAGAATCCGAGTGTTTATTGTAATTTGCCAAACTCAAGGAAAATGGAAGACTAGAGATGAGAAATTGAAGCCTTACCAAGAATATCTAGAGAAGATCTCTAAGCACTTTGAAGAAATCTCTTTTGAGTACTTCCAAAGAGATAGCAATCAGTTCGCCGATGCTCTTGCAACATTAGCATCAATGGTTGAGTTAGTCCTATGGCCCAAGTAAGACCTTTTCTGGTTAAAAGAAAGGTAAAGCCCATCTACCATAGCTCTGTGAATGCCTTGACAACAGATGGAAGATCTTGGTTTGCTCCCATTGTGGACTTCTTTAGCGAAAGAAAATATCCTATGGAAGCAACATCAGGGGAAAAGAAGTTTCTTAGAAAATATGCCACTCAATTCACATTACAAGGCTATTTATTGTACAAAAGATCGTTTGATGGAATTCATCTATTGTGTGTGGATGAAGAACAGGCACAGACGGTGATAGAAGAAATACATCAAGGTATCTGTGGACCTCACATGAATGCAAGAATGCTAGCCAAAAAAATCTCGAAATTAGGATATTAATGGTGCACAATGGAGGCGGACTGTGTGGATTTCGTTCGGAAGTGCCACAAATGTCAGATATTTTCCAATGTCATACATATTCCACCAACGAAATTACATTTGCTCAGTTTCCCTTGGCCATTCTCTACATGGGGTATTGATGTTATAGGAAAAATTACTCCTAAAGCATCAAATGGTCATGAGTTCATATTGGTAGCAATTGACAGTTTCACCAAATGGGTGGAAGCACAGTCATATTCAATCCTCACTACTGCAAAGGTGGCCAAGTTTATTAAAGAGAATATCATTTGTCGACATGGGATCCCGCAACAACTGATATCTGACTAAGGCACTCATTTTTTAGGGCAAGTCGATAAACTTTGCACCAAGTTTGGGATCGAACGGCATAGATCCACCGCTTATTGTCCACAAACAAATGGGGTCGTAGAAGAAGCTAATAAGAATATGACGGTAATTCTCTAGAAGATTGCAAATACACATAGAGATTAGGTTGATCACTTACTGTATGCACTATGGGCATATAGGACGTCGATTCAAACTTCTACAAGGGAAACCCTGTATTCCCTTGTATATGGAATGGAAGCCGTGTTGCCAATTGAGATACAAATCCCCTCTCTTTAAGTCCTCATAGAAAGCAAGCTACCAGAAGGAGAATGGGTACAGGCTAAATATGATGAACTCAATCTGTTGGATGAAAGAAGAATGAAAGCCATGGACAATTTAAAAAAGTATCAGTTGAGAATGGCAAGTGCATTTAATAAAATGTTCGTACTCGCAACATTGAAGTTGGAGATTTGGTTCTCAGAGAACAAAGAGCACCTACACAAGATCTTCGGGGAAAGCTCTGACCATATTGAGTGGTCCATTCACAGTGAAGAAAGTCTTCCCAGGAAAAGTCGTACTACTGAATTTGGATGGAGATAAATTGTCAGGTTTGGTTAATATGGATTAACTGAAAAAATATTACGTTTAAGTTTAGGGTAACCACTTGAACTACGTTTGACCTGATTCCTCACAAGGGATACGTAGGCAACACGGCATGTTCGAGTGTGGTCTCATCTGTACCAAACTCCAAAAAAAAAAAAGATCTAGAGTTATGTCTCGAGTGTCCAAGAAAAGGAGCAAGGCTTTAAGATCATCATCTCACCACTTGGCACCTTAATTACTAGTCAACTTGTTTTCCCTAGTAATTCATTTCTCCAATATCAATGGTCTACAAAAATCACCACTCAGCATTATCAATCACAAGTCAGATCATTCCCCACCTGTGGTTCTTTTTGTTTGCCTTTCAACTGTAATATCCTATCTTCAATGTACAAGTTGGAATTTTGATGAACTTATTTGTCCATGAAATATTTTTCTTTCTGTCAGAAGAATCTTCCCAGAGAAAAAAAATATTTATGAGCTTGTTGCCATGCCTTATATATATTTATTTCACTTTTTTGATCAAGTTGTTCGCTTGTATTATCTAGGAACAAATCAATTATGGCTTATCCCCTTGCAAATACTCTAGATGAGACTCTACACAGGTGGACTGTGAACATGAATGTGGATGATTCTAGGTTGCTGGAAGACACAAATCTTCAAGTTCTTAGCCAGATTTGCTGCATGGAATTATGCCATAATTTGCTGAAGGAAATTCCTAAGCATTGGGATTGTAACCTGCATGTGTTCAAATTTGGGTCAATAGAAATTTGTCCAACTTCGGAAGAATTCAGAGCTTGTTTGCTCACTCCACCCAAAGGGAAGCTTTTTCATCCTACTCTACAAGTAGACTGTTTGAGATTTTAAATGTAACCACAAGCGTACGAATCAGTGTAGCTACGGGTCAAACTCAAGGAGAGCAACCACTTTATTTTTTTTTTCTTTTAATAATGCGAAAGTGAACATATTAATGGCTGTGATCTAATTCTAACTACCGTCCTAAACATATGTATCTAAAATAAAGTCCTAACAACTCGTCATCTAAGAATTTAAAGACGTAAGCCACGTAATTAAAATTAAATAAATAAATAACTGAAAATAAAGAACCCACGCAATTAAAAAAAATAAAGGAAAAAAATGATGAAATAAAAATAAAGTAAAAAAAAGGGATAACGCTTGAGAGAGACTCACAAGTAGGTTTCTCTACTTAGCCCGAGGGATGCATCATAATATGAGCTTCCCTACTTGACCAGAGGGTCACTCTTACAAGGGTAACTCTACTTGGTTTTAGGAAAAGGGAGACAATTAAAATAAAAGCAATAAATTGATGGTTCTATGGCTAGGAGGGGCAAAGCCAATACATACACTAGCCATGAACCTTGGGGGAAAGGGATAGCAATAATGTAACCACTGAAATTAAAATCATAAATTAGGAAAGAAAGGGTAGTCAGAAGAGGCAATGAGAGGGGGGAGAAGATTACTGAAGGAGCCAACTTACTAGAATCAATAGTTAAACTTGAAAGCTTGGGTGATTTAAGATACTACCAGTACTAAAAACTAGATCTGGAATAAACCAAATCTGAAATTTCTATTACTAGAGAAAACAAATCTTGAAAAAACAAAAAACTGAACTTGAAAAAAAAGATGCTCCACGTCTCTTGATCTTGTCACCTAGATCTAAGCCTAGAACTATAACATCAAAAATTACAACTCAATTGCATAAATCATAAACATAAAAGGCTGAATAAGAATAAAAGAGTGCTTGCATTAATTGACATAAAAAACTATTACAAAAGTGATTAAAGCAAAAATAAAGAAGAGCTAAAACTAAAGAGAGTGAGAGAGGGAGAGAAGAAAACTAAGCATAAACTAGAAAATAAACTAAGGGGAATAATAATAAATTGGAGGGGAGAGGAAGGGCCTTCTATAGGGCTTTTGTCTTGCTTCCTTCCTTCCTTCTACAAGTCTTCTTTAAGAAAAGAAAGAAAATAAAATACAATTAAATCTTGGTAAAAATCCTCATTCTCTGAGATATTGTGTGAGGAAAGAGAGAATCTGTTTCCAAAATTAACAAATTCTATTCCTTCCTTGCAATATTAGCGAATATCTTGCAATCTTGATTAAATCAGAAAGGAATCTCTACATTACATCTTCAAGATCTTGTGAGGTGGCAAGAAGAGAGAATAATCTTCAGGATTTTGTAGGAAAGAGGATGTGGTACCAATGAGTGGATCCCACCTTTGGACTGGTTCTTAATTCACTTGAAGCACTTTCTCTTGTAGACTTGGAAACTAAAAAAAAAAAAAGAAAAATAAAAATAGTACTATCCAAAGTGGGGCAAAATGTACACTTGTATCCCTAAGATTTCACACATTATTGTGCTCATCAAATTCCCCCATACTTGACTTTTGCTCGTCTACGAGCAAGACAAATAAATAAAAAAATGAAAGAAAAAGCCTAACTCACTTTCGTAGGAGTCACGGTTGCATGTAGCACGTGCAATAAGCCTTTAAACCCCTAAGTTACCTTAGTGGATGAGTTGTGTCTCGTGGGTGTTTACAGTGAATATTTACCCAAAATTCAAATTAACTTGAAAAATTACCATTTAAAGTTTCCAATAACTACAAAATACACACCCTCTTTCAATTAGAGCACATCAACCGAGGAACCTCCACACTTGAACTTTAATACTCCATCTAGATTTAGGAACAACCACACATCTCAAATAGGGACGACCCTTGTATCTTCTAAAGCACACCTAATCCTAAGGCAAACCACATTGTAAGGTTGGGACCATGAACTAGGGTTTTGGAGCGTTAACCAATCATAAACAACAAGGCATAATGATTATCTTTTATTTTTTTTGTTAGTAGAGAACTCATTCTACTCCACTACATTTGGCATAATTAACATGGTGGAGCAAACACCAGAAACCTAAGTTACTAAGTAGCTTCGCGTTGTGCATATGCTAACAAACACAGTGATGCTAAGTTCTTTTCGGAAGGGTTCCTTCCTAAGAGGCTCGATCAAAACACCCTGCTTCATGAGGCGTAGTATTCTGTCTAGCTCCTAGAAATTCTATACTTACTTTCTACTTTTTAACCAATTTTTACTTTCTTTGCATATCCATGTCATATATTTTTATACCATGCCAAGAATATGATCTCAACTACTAACCTAAGAACAAGGACACCAACTAACAAATAGTCCAACACCTTAAGACAAGTATCTCTAAATCATTTAAGTGAGGACCCACTTCAAGACATATATTCATTACCATCCTCCCAATAGGGATTATAGTACCAAGATGGGTCCTAGATCTCAATTTCCTTATTTTTTTTTTTTTTTTTAGAGTGTGTATAAAGCACCAGAAAACTCTTAAAGGAAACCTCAAGTTCTAAACAGTCAAACCCCCCCCCCATACTTAAATTGTGCAATGTCCTCAATGCAGAAAAAGAAAAAAAAAATAATAAGACAATAGAACAAGAAGGACAAAGGAGAGGAAATTATCAAATGTAATCAACTATCATCATAAAGAGGCTCATGGAGAATCATGACCTCTGCATCATGCATTGAAGGCAACTCAAGGAATGGCTTCAAACGGTGCCCATTAACTTTAAAAATTTTCCTGAGTGGATGGATTCATAACCACTATGGCACCATGGGAGAATACTGTTTGCACAAGATAAGGACCTTCCCACAGAGAATGAAATTTTCTTGGAAAGATATGCAATCTAGAATTGTATAACAAAACTTTATCACCTGGCGTAAAAGATTTCCTAACAAGGTGCCTATCATGAAAAGCTTTAGTATTTTCCTTAAAAATTTTTGCACTATCATAGGCATCATTTCGCAAGTCCTCCAACTCAGATAGTTGAGATCTCTATGAGCTCCTGCGGTAGACAAATCAAAATTAAATTTCTTAATCGCCCAAAAGGCACGATGTTCTAACTCAACAGGAAGGTGGCAGGCTTTCCCGCATACCAAACGGTATGGGGATTGAACGAGTATGGTCTTGTAAGCAGTAATATATGCCCACAAAGCATCCAACAGATGGATAGATCAATCCTTTTGATTTGGGTTAACTGTCTTCTCTAGAATATGCTTGACCTGTCTGTTGGACACTTCTACCTGCCCACTGGTTTGGGGGTGGTATGGGGTAGCCAATTTGTGGGTAATCCCTTACTTCTTCAATAAGGCCTCAAAAGGCTTATTACAAAAGTACTTTCCCCTATCACTAATGATAGCTTTAGGGGTACCAAATCAGGAAAAAATGTTTTTCCTTAAGAATTGAATGACCACCTTATGGTCATTGGTCTTACAAAATATATTCATATCCACATGACTTAGGGAAAGGGCCCATAAAATCTATTCCCCAAACATCAAAAACCTCAACCACGAGGATTAGGTTGAGAGGCATCATGTTCCTTCTACTGATTTTTCCTAAAGACTGACAAGAAGGACAAGCCTTACAATAAGCAAAGGCATCTTTGAAGAGACTGAGCCAATAAAATCCACATTGTAATACCTTGGCTGCAATCTTAGTAGGCCCAAAATGGCCGCCATAAGCCTGATCATGGCAAAAGGAAAGAATAGAATGGTGCTTATGATTAGGGATACATCTCTGGATAGTTTGGTCAGGGCATGATTTAAAAAGGTAAGGATTATCCCAAAAGAAACACTTAAACTGTGGGTAAAAACGGTACTTCTCTTGGGAAAATCAATGATTCAGAGTCTTGTTTGTAACTACAAAATTTACAATATCTGCAAACCAAGGTTCACTAGATGCTGCAAAGAGTTGCTCATCGAAAAAATACTCATTAACTGAAGTATTCACAGTCAAAGAATTGGGTAACCGAGACAAATGGTCTGTAACCAAATTTTCACTGCCTTTCTTATCCTTAATTTCTAAGTCAAATTCCTGTAAAAGCAAAACCCATCTGATAAGACGTGCTTTGGCATCCTTTTTCTGAATAAGGTATTTGATAGCTGCATGGTCAGTGTAAATAAAATTACATGAGAACCTATAAGATATGCATGAAAATTTTTTAATGCAAATACAACAGCTAAAAATTCTTTTTCAGTTGTGGCGTAGTTCAACTGTGCATTATTGAGAGTTCTACTGGCATAATAGATAACATGGGGAAGTCTATCAACTCTCTGCCCTAAGACTGCCCCTATAGCAAAATCAGATGCATCACACATTAATTCATAGGGCTCACTCCATAAGGGAGCTTGAATAATGGGGGTTGCTATCAACACCTTCTTTAATTGCTCAAAGCACATGAGGCATTCACTAGAAAATTCGAAGGATTTCTCTTTAGCCAAACGATTGGTGAGAGGTCTAACCATGTGAATAAAGTTCTTGATGAACCGACGATAGAACCCTGCATAACCTAAGAAGGAACGAACGTCCTTAACTGACTTGGGAGGTGGTAAATTAGAAATTAAGTCCACCTTAGCTCTATCGACCTTGATCCCTTCTTTGGAAATGATATGACCCAACACTATGCCCTATGTGACCATGAAATGACATTTCTCCCAATTGAGGACTAAATTAGTCGCTTTGCATCGTTTGAGTACTAAAGAAAGATGATGCAAACAATTAGAAAATGAGCCATGAATAAAAAAATCATCTATAAATACTTCTAAAAAATGCTCCACCATATCAGAGAAAATGCTCATCATGCATCTTTGGAACGTGGCAGGGGAATTACAAAGCCCAAAAGGCATATGCCGATAAGCAAAGGTTCCATAGGTGCATGTAAAGGTGGTCTTATGTTGGTCATTTAAGGTAATGGGAATCTGGTTATAGCTAGAATAACCATCAAGGAAACAATAATACTCACGTCCGGCTAACTGCTCTAACATTTGATCAATGAAAGACAAAGGAAAGTGGTCTTTCCAAGTTGCCGCATTTAACTTCCTGTAGTCAATGCACACACACCATCCTGTTTGGACACGGGTAGGGATCAACTCATTTTCAATATTTTGGACTACTGTGACCCCTGACTTCTTTGGCACCACGTGCACTGGACTTACCCACTCGCTATCAGAAATAGGGTAGATGATACCATGATCTAAGCACTTTAGGATCTCTTTCTTGATAGCTTCTTGCTTTATAGGATTAGCCCTTCGTTGTGGTTCACTAAAATGTTTTGAATCCTCCATGAGGTGAATATGATGTTGAACGATTGAGGGGCAAATTCCTATAATGTCTGACATGGTCCAACCTAAGGCTTCCTTTTTTGTTTTAAAACTTTGATCAACTCTTCCTCTTGACTTGAAGTTAAATCTGAGACGATAATAACTGGTAGAGTTTGATCTTCTCCTAAGAAGGCATACCTTAAGTTAGAGGGCAACTCTTTCAAATCAAGCTTAGGGAGCTCAACAATTGAGGGTTTAGGAAGAAAATTTGATAGAGGACCAGTGGGCTCCATGGGTGTATGAAGGCTCCAAACATCAGAGAAGAAATTTTCAGTATCATCCTCTAATTCTTCCATACACTCTTGGAATTTTGAATCAAAGTCAATATCAAAAGTTTTAACAATATCATCAAAAAAATCCTCAAGCATATTGACCTCTTCATCAATAGCATCAGAAGAAATTATGGGTTACTTGCCCAACCTAAACATGTTGAACTCCATAGTGTGGTTGCCAAAAGATATCCTTAGTAGACCATTTCGGTAATTGATTAATGCATTGCTAGTCATAAAAAATGGTCTTCCAAGAATGATAGGGAGCTTATCCCTAGTGGTGAAGGGTTTGGTGTCCAAAACAATAAAATCGATTAAAAAAATATATTCTCCTACCTTAAGTAGGACATCTTCGACCATCCCTTTTGAAATCTTGATAGAATGGTTGGCCAACTGGAGAGTTGTCCCTGTAGCTTTCAAATCTCTTAATCCAAGTTGTTGATAAATATGATAAGGTGGAAGATTCACACTTGCACCAAGGTTAAGTAAGGCATGATCAATACGAGGGTTGCCATTGACACAAGAGATGGTGGGACACTCGAAATCCTTATACTTGGTTGCTATAGGTTGTGTGATCATTGAAATGATATTAGCTGCCAAAAAAGTCTTTTAGAGCACACTTGTGGTACGCTTGTGAGTGCATAAGTCTTTGAGGACTTTGGCATAGGCTGGGATTTGAGTTATGACATCCACAAGAGGGATGTTTACCTTTACCTTCTTGAAGACTTCTAAAATTTTTTTCATTGAAGCTGTCTTTTTCTTATTCATCAAACGGTTAGGATAGGGGACAGGAGGAACATAAACACTGTCAGAAGTTCTCTCAGTAATAGAATCATTTTTTATGGCTTCCACCAAATCATCCTTAATCTCTTCAGGTCCATTTGACGAACTTGGAATGGGAGGCACAGTAATAGCCTCAATAGTCAGAGTGTCAACAGAAAGTTCAGATGGTGGAGAATGAGTGGTACCATTCCATAGATACTCTCAATCATGTAGGGCATATACCGCATTACGCTGGTTGGATTGCCCTTGCTGTTGTTGAATCTATACAACATTGAGCTGAGGAGCAGGTAGCCCTTGTGGAGTCAGCACCTGATGTCTAGGATTCGGCTATGGCTGACTAGGCAATTTTCTTTCTCCTTCTCATGCATGATTGTGACAAGTTAGGTGAGTTGCCTCTTCGCATTATTGTGGCTTGTCATGAGAAGGGCCATGCTTTTCTCTAGGTCACTAATTCTTGCCGCCTCTCCAGTGGATGTAAACCCCAGGGGTTGTTGATAAGGTGCATAGAGAGGGGGCCTAGCAAAATTTGACTGAAGACCTAGATTAGGCCAAGGGAAAGAATTAGGTAGTGGTGCAAAATTGGGCCTCTAGGGACTAGGCTGCCCTTGGTTGTGAAAGTTGGATGGACCTCCTTTATTCCCTTGGCTCTATGAAAAATTAGGGTGATTTCTCCACCTTGGATTGTAAGTGTTGCTAAACGGGTTGTTCGGGTAAAGAGCATTAACACTTTCATTACCCCCAGAACTGTTGGGGCATTCTTCCATTACATGTCCAGGGGAATGACACCAATTGCACATAGAGACCTGATTTTGGACTTGGTGGACTGGGGCATGTGCTTTAGGGACAATGGCTTCTATTCTCTTAATGAGGCTATCTAAATGGGCCTCTTTGGCTACTATCCCATCGACATAGTACCATTTACCTCCTATAGTTCTCTCACTTTTTTGAGTAGACTCCCATTCTCTTGTCTTTTCAGCTAGGTTAACCAAAAAGTTCCAAGCTTCGTTTTCGTCCGCATAAGTTGTGAAGCCTGTAGGACACATAGACTCTAACATCTGCTTGGTATGGTAATCTATCCCTTCATAAATTATTTGGCAAAGATGCCATTTGTCAATCCCATGATGGGGACACTCTTGGAGAAGGTCTTGGAATCTTTCCATGAGTCTAGAAAATGACTCTTGAGGTTTTGTCAGAACTGCATGATCTCGCTCTTAAGTTTGTTTGTTTTATGCAAGGGAAAAATTTTTCTTAAGAACGCTACCGTAAACTGATCCCATATCGTAATGGAATTAGTTGGCAGCCCATATAACCATCTTTTTGCTCCATCCTTGAGCGAAAAGATAATGCATCTAAGTTTAAAAGCATCATCACTGAGCTATTGTATCTTAATGAGGACACAAACCTCCTTAAATTCTCTCAGCTAGCATGACCCTAAACCTAGCATGTGCTCAATTCCTGTATCATTGGAAAGTATTCAGAAATATGGTCCCATTGATATCTTGTATGTAAAAAAGGGATACCCGGATGTGCCGTAATGCCTACCTAAACTTTGAACCAGTTAAACCAGAATAAACCTGAACCAAACCAGACCAACCCGAACCAGACCAAACCCTAAACCTAAACCAAACCCTAACCGAAACCAAAACCCTAAACTAAACCAAACCCTAAACTTCAACCAAAACCTAAGCCCGAACCAAAACCTTAAACCAAACCAAAACCCTAAACCAAACCAAAACCCTAACCTAAACCAAACACTATCCAAAACTTGTCGCCCAACCTACGGCTACTGCCATGATAAGATTTCCACCGAGGGCTATTGTCGCCCAGTCTACGGGGTAGCCGCCCATCTACGAGCATATCTGGAAGCGTAACGGGATGCCACGAGATTTTTTAAATGCATAACAGGGTGACACGGGGTTTTCAAGGTATAACAGGGTGACACAGGGTTTTTTCAATGTATAATGGGGTGCCACGGGGTAGGGATCCGTGTAAGGCTTACACAGACATGTAAGCCCTTACACAAATCCGTGTAAGGCTTACACGAATCCATGTAAGGCTTACACATCCATGTAAGCTCTTACACACGCCTAAAACCCCTTTACACCTCCTTTACAAGCTCCTACATGGCATGCCTCCTCCCTTCTATAAATAGTGACCCCGGGTCACTGTAAAACCCTGGAAAAAAAAAAAGAAGAAAAAACCATGAAGAAAAAAATTGTTCCAGAGGCCTTACAAAAGAGAGAAAGAGAGAGAGAGAGAGGAAAGAAAAAGAAGAGACCAAGCTGAGCTTACTGAAGTTGACGGAGTCCTGCCCTATTTTCGGAAGTCCATGTCCTCCATATCAGGTTAGTACGAAACTTCTATTTAAGTTTGTATTTAATTTTAATATTTTTATTACGACACGGAAGCCCTACCCAAATTTCTAGAGCCGATTCCGACCCTAGGAATATGGCGCGATGGCCCTACTCAAATTTTCAAAGCTGATTCCAACCTAAGAAATATAGTGCGGAAGCCCTACCCAAATTTTCAAAGCTGATTCCAACCTTAGGAATACGGTGCGGAAGCCTTGCTCAAATTTCCAGAGTCGATTCCAACCCTAGGAATATGACGTGGAAGTAGAATTCCTGCCCAAATTTTCAGAGCTGATTCCGACCCTAGGATTATGGTGCAGAGGCCCTGCCCAAATTTCTGAAGCTAATTTCAACCCTAGGAATACGATGCAGAAGCTTTGCCCTAATTTTCGAAGCTGATTCCAACCTTAAGAATACGGCGCGGAAGCCTTGCCCGAATTGCCACAACTAATTCCGATTCTATGAATATAGTGTGGAACCCTGCTCAAATTCCCGAAAACCAGAATCCATGTTCACACTCTAGTATAGAAGCCCTGTCAACTTTCTTACCCAGGGGCCAGAAGTTTTTTAATTTCTCCAAGAAAGAGAGAAGAAAATTAAGTTGTTACCCCTGAGTCAAGGAAAATTATCAAAAATTTCACCGTTTTCATCGGTCCTTATCATGTAAATATTCTATCGTAATTTTATTTGCATGTATAATACATACCTCATCTCCACATGTATTATTTTATGTGTCTAGTGCATAAAATAATGATTTACTATTGTCATTTCATGAATTAATTTTAGCATCTGTACATTAATTGTAATTTGTCATGTCATGGGGCATCATACGTGTATGTAGATAAGGTAATGCATTTTCTATTATTTTATGTAGATTTAATTATTTCATGTGGTTTTAATATAGAGCTATATTTCATGTGATATTTCAATGATTTCCTACAATTCTTTCATGCAAGTTTATGTATATGTGTTGGCGTTGTTTCATGTAATAAGACTTCCTTGCTAGCTTAGGTTGTTAAAATTCTTGAGAGAGAATATTCAAAATCCAAGCCTCCGGTAGAAAGACTGAAAATTGCAAGCGAGGTGGGTGCCTAACACCTTTCCACACTCGTAACCTGACACGGACCCCTATCTCTGAAATAGACCAAAATATAAAGTCAAACTCGGGGTTCTTTCCTTTCACAGAAATCCAACCCCCTACTCGAGCACGATCCTTCGATCAGAATTGGGCTCCATGGGTTCTAGGCCCTGAATCCTAGATGGCGACTCCAAAAAATCATGCTTTTCCCATCCCCCCATAGTCGCCAGACCATGTGTGGAGACAGTTCAATTCATTCACCCCTGCAAGGTAGACCAAAGGTGAGGGGAGGAAAAGAGCAGAAAGAAAGAGAAAAAATGTATTTTCCCTTACATTAAGTGAAAGAACTTGGAGTTTCGGTCCCCCAATTTTGCCCATTTAATTCTGGCCTTCTCTTTCCACAAATTTTCGTGACCTTCCACTACTTTCTCCCATCTGGTTTTTGCATCCGCCTCCTTTGCAAATAGATCATTTGTCATACTATGCTGCTCAATCTTCTCATGCACCCCATCAAGCTCGACTTTGGCACTTTGGAGCTCCTTATCAACATTAGGGAAATTTTCTTCGGACCACTGTCGTAAGAAAATCTATTCTGAACCACATCCATAAATCTAACATGATCCATCCAAAACCTCTGAAACCGAAAGGGGACATTAGCTGGTTTAGGCATCCCTTGGGAGCTAATCAGCAAAGAGGCATGATCAGAGGCTGATCAGAGAAGAACTCACTGACTACAGTCCCCAAATAGATTCAGCCACCTCTCATTATAGAAGTTGCGATCAAGAACTGCCGTGACATTGCCTCTTCTTCGGTTATTTGACCAGGTGAATTTTTTTCCCTAGGAAGGAGCCTTAATAAGATCACACACATCAACCATAGCCTGAAAATCTACCACTGGTCCAAGATTGAAGTGACCCAGACCCCTCTTCTCATGTGAGTGTAAGGTAGAGCTGAAATCACCTACCATGACCCACAGGAGAGAAAGAGAAGAAATCACCACCAAATCAGCCCAAAGTTACCTGCTATTTGCTCAAAACAGTTCGCATGGATAAAAGACACCAACACATTCTGTCCCTGCCACTCCAGAATCACCGAGATGCACTGGTCTGATTGGCCGAGATAAACCATGCCTCCACACCACCCAAATATTTGGATGTTTATCGGGCCGATCATTGTAAAGGTAATCCACCAAATAGCCCAATTTATTAAAGAATAAAGCCGGGAAATCCGATGGATCAACCATTGGCTCTACAATGCAAACAACCTCAGGAGAAAATTCTTCTAAGTGTAACTGCAGAGCTCTACCCACCACTGCCTTCTTGATACCATGGATGTTCCAGAAGATGATCCGCATATTCAACTATGGTTTTGATGACCTGAGCCACCTCCTGATCAATTCGCCTTTCATTTTCCAGTCTACACATGGCATTGTCCAACCTCTCAATGTCAGAGATTACCACACTCAGGCGGCCTTCACTGGCAGGGGTTCCCACACCATGTTGGTCTGAACTCTGAACCCTAGTTAGTTTGCAAGGCAAGAGAGGAGTCTCCACCGCCCTCTTCTGTTTGCAGTGCAACCATCGCATGAAGGCGACCTGCCTCAACATCATTCAACCTCATGGCAGGAACGGGTTGACTGATACCCACCTACAGACCCACATCCACTTGACCCGAATCCACCTCCAGAAGACTAGATTGAGAAGGCACAGATTGCCTCTCCACGTCATTCACCAAATCCTCCTCCCTTATCTCCACGTCACCCAATACTGCAGGAGACTGAGAAACGTGATCCCTTCCCATATCTGAAGGAATTTGTTCCCTAATATGATCATGTCGTTGAAGAGAATGAGGATATACCTCCTCGCCTTTTTGGGAGTAATCAGTAGAAGTCAAACTCTTACCCATAATATGAGGATTCTCCTCCGAACCAGGCGAGTTGACTCCATCTTCTCCAGCAAATGTAGCACCCAGAACATCCAAAGCATGGTCGGCAGTCTCTCTTCGAGCACCTGATGGCCTAACTCCTTACAATAACCGCACTTTACCAAACCATCCACGTACACAATGCTTTGTCGAAAACAAAACTCGTTATTCGTTCCTGGTTCTCTACGCTCCACTTGAATCTCTTCTACGGGAGTAGCAGATTCAGCGACATCAACCTCCACGAGAACCCTAGCATAGTGCCCCATCAACCCTAGGCGCGTCCTTCTATCCAAGGCAACCGGACGGCCCACCGCCTTAGCCATAGATAGTAATACGTTTTCATGCCAATATTGAGAGGCAGCTCTGGGAACGTACCCAAACAAGCTTCATTTGAAACTGATTCTCATGGATACTGAAGTCTGGCTTCCACCGCTGAAATCTGAAGAGTTGACCTCCAAATTGAATCGGACTTCTCCTCCACACTGCCGACATGTCTCCGCCAGAGCCAAACTGAAAAATGGCGTAGCCCTTCCCTAGGGGATGCATCAAAACTCTTCGCCTTAAATTCCACCTCTCAGCAGAGTCCTTACGCAGATCATCCAAAGAGTTCAACCGAAAGTTAACGCGACCAGTGAGAGCAAAACGAATGTTTTGCCGAAAACTCTCATAATCATTCTGAGGAATGATCACCCTGGTTATACTCCCTGCCTGAATCGGGTCAGGGAGAGTATCAATATCAGGCCAAGAGGCTTGACCCCCGACCCCCCCCCCTCCTCTTTAGGACATTCTAGGTAAAGGAGCAGCAGCTTCCACGTTCACCTCCATCTGTCCTACCTCCTCCAAAGGGCCATGATCAATGGCTTCTCTAGCACCCCCATCACCATCATCCTCCCCCTCCCGATCACCTGGAAAGCCTCCCTCACTCATCGCCTCCAAGGTCCCTGGATTTTCAACTTTTTTCCAACCTGGTCATGTCAGTGACAATTAACAATCTCAAAACCTAGCACCACCTCTCACCTTCGGCGTTGCCATCAGCAGAGAATGTAACCTCTGTATTTCCTAATTCTGTTTAATATATATGTCTAAAAAAAAAGAAGCAGCTTGTATTGATTTTCAAGATTTATGAATAGTTGTTCAAGTTTGCAGTGTTGTGGAAGGCATCTATGAGTTTTATTTTTTCAACGCAGCAAAGTTTCTCGGTTTTTTAATGTAAAAGTTAAAGGCCTTTTCAACTGTACAATATGCATTCACTCTGAGAATTGTGATATTAAATATCATTAAAATGTGGTTTAGAAATAAATAATGCTCACTTACTCCTAACGTGCCCGTTTGATATATCTATTTCAAACCGAAACTTGAATCCTATAAATCTGTTATCATATGGAAGGTGAATTCATAAAATTTTTCCCTATCTTTCAAGAATAAAAGAATAGAAAATAAGATGGCAAATTTCTATGGTATTTCAATGATAATTATAGGGTTCTTAGCCTTCATTGTGCCAGCACTTGCATCAAGGAACATTGCACCTGCTCCTGAACCATTTTTAGATAACCCACCTGAACCTCGACCGGGATTTTTTCATTATCTAGATACTTGCACAGAACATATAAATGAAGTTTGTGGCATAGAAATCACTTTAGGGGTGATTAGAAAATTCAAAGTCAGCAAGAATTGTTGCCTTCAACTTGTAGAAATTGGACATGACTGTCACAATGCAATGGTTGAAGCACTTGGATTGATTCCTGTACAAACATCAGATCCATTTTATAAAAAGTACCAATTGTATAAAGCAGGTCTTCCCACGGCTGGTGCAGCGGTGTGGAACCAATGCAAGAAAGATACTCTTCCCCCTCTCCCGAGTATCAATTAGTGAAGATCAATATAACAAAAATTTTTAAGAGAGGAGAGGATGAATATGAAGAATAAAATGAAGAAAAACCCCACATTTTACTATATCTTCCATATATTCTAATAAGAAGTTTTTTTTTTTACTATTTTCCAAATGATTTTAAAGGTTCCTTCAATTTTTCTTCTAATTAAGAAAATTACGTCGACAAACCATTTTTTGCTCAATATCCACCTAATAGTTTTTCTTGTAATTCAAATACATCATATTTTCATTTTCAATGACATAAGGAATCAAATCTCTATGAAGATTATTGAATTTGAATAAAATCATCCACCAAAGGCGCCAACTAAGGATGGCCAACAGTTAGGCTGCCCTTCTGACCCTTTCAACATTTTGTTAATCCATTTACACATTACGGTCTTTAGATCTTTAGGACAAAAAAGAGTTCCCACATCTCATTCTTGTTCAAGAGACTCCTCGCATTTTTTCTCTAAGCTTATGTTACGGAGCACTCGAGAAACGAGCCCTTATCATTATTGCTACGTGATAGATGAGGCTCCCAAATCAGCTCTGAAATATAACCCCCTTTTAGATCAATTCTACTCGGATTCAGACGAGGTGGCCGGTTCCATATTTATGTTCAAAATTGGGGATAAATAATTCTGTAATTCTCATTCAAGTTGCCTTTGATTTACGATTAATCACAATTTAATTACTTGAAATCGACCTTAGTACTCTTAGATATCCATCTAGATTGTCTATAGAGTTTATCCAAGTGACCCATGGATGGTAGAAGTATCAGAATAGAAGAGTTCAACTTAGGGCAAAAAAATTCGATTCAACTTCTAATTGCCTCTTCAGTCTTAACAATGAATGATTTATTTATTTATTTATTTATTTTGAATGGAACTAATGTATGAAAATTGACGTCACGAAATATGGAAATAGAACTTTATCGCCTATAAATTCCATTTTTTTTAAGGGATAAAACCCAAAATTTTGATTTTATAATATTGTTGAAGGGCTTTAGGGTGGGATTCATGGAGTATCGGTATCGGATCAGTGCATATCGATCATTTTTGCCTTTTTATTTTACCTTTTTACCTTGAAACGATGCGGGTAATAAATATGGATCAGTCAGATATTAGTATTGATCTTAGCCAATACCAATACAATGTGACCGATATTAGAAATCAGATTAGATTGGTATTGGCCTTGACCAGATTCTTGGTTGATATTGTATCGAAGGATCTGAAAAAAAAAATTAATAATAATAATTTAAGATTCAAGCCGATCTGGATTGAGATCGGATCGGTACCGGCCTTTACCGATCCGAACCCGATTATGTTTTCTCAGACTTTGGTAGAGTCTCTGTCAATGCCAGTAGACTCTCAGCTGCATTGGGTACGGGTGGGGGTGGGGGCCATTGGATGTTAATTAGAGAAAGTTTTTGGTGCCAAATCGGGCCGACCTAGGCCCGGGTCTAGACTCTGGATCATGTCAGGTCCACTGACAAATTCCTTTAATTATTTAGCTAGTGGATCTATAGGAACCAAAAAGCAAAAATGTAATCGTTTTCAAATCTTTTTTTTAAGGGAAATTTACCGTGCCATCCCCTGGAAAATACCACAATTATAAGAACACTCCCTCTGTTTCACCAAATTATACTTGGACCCCTTACTGTCAATCACAGTTAAGTCAAAATGACCATTATACCCTTCTCAATAAAACTTATTTTAACCCAATTCCTTTTTTTTTTGGTTCAAACCCAATTCCTCTTCACCCCTACCTATTCTTACCTTCATGGAGACATCAAGCATAGAGAGACTTGGAGAGAGAGACGCAAACCAGAGGCACAACGCCATCGTTGGCGGTGTTCCTCATCACTGCGCAGACGTGAGCATAGGTAGGTCTTTCCTCTATTTTTGTTTTTCTCTTCCAGATGCCATCCGTCGCCACTAAATTTTTCCGTAGGGGAACGGAGGGACGACGATCTCTATGAATGTGATGAAATTCCCTCAAACACTTCATCTTGATGTTCACACAAACGGTACAAGTACATTAGATAGAAGATGACGAAATCAGAAGGGAAATTAGAGAAAAAAAAAGTGAATTTGATTCGCAGAAGACAATCGATGGAGCGGTTTCCTGAATTTTAGCCCTGATTTGTAGAAAACAATCGATAGATCAATAAGAACACAGGCACCAAAAGAGAAGAGACTCATGAAAGAAAAAAAAATTGAAGATCAACATGTTCAGTATACCACCAGAGCTCTTTAATCCCAACCAATCTTAAATGAAAATGAAAACTGTTGTGTAGTAAACAAAGGCCATTAAACAAAGCACCATAAAGACCGGAAAAGATGGGAATCTTTTGATCTTCATCACTACTAGTACTTCTATGCTGATCCAGATTGGGTGAGAAAAGCAGAAAACCCTTCTTGTTCGAATCACCAGGAACACAAATTGCAATCAGCTAGAATTTGCATATTTTAAGGATGAACAAAGCGAATTCAGGTGGAAAATCGAAATTTAGACTAGATTTAAAAGCAATAAATGTGAAATAGGGAGAGGATTCTTAAAGACGGCCGACACAATGGGATTGGCATCTGTCGCCGTTCGTTGCCGCTGTTCTGAATGATCGCTGGTTGAATGGGGTCTTGGAATGGTGAAAGAAATAGTTACTTATTACAAGGGTATTTTAGGTACTTCATATTTAATAAGGGCATTTTGGTACTTAAAATAAAATACTATTGCTGACATCAACATATGCAACATATTCCTTAATAGATACTGATGGTAGGGGGTCTAAGTATAATTTGGTGAAATAAAGGGTGTGGTCTTATAATTGTGGCATTCTCCAAGGGGTGGCGTAAATTTCCCTTTTTTTAAATACTAAAAATTAATTATTAAATCATTAAAATGAGATCAATTTAGTTTATTTACGAAATTTGCCACAATCATCCCTAGCATGGGTATTCTTGTCATTTCTTAGGTCATTTTCACAAATTCCTTTTAATTATTTTACACGTAAGATGGGTGTACACTACATTTTTGACACATTAGAAGAATCGTCGGGTGATGATGATTGGGACCCAACTGACTCCCATGGTGAAAATGACCTTTTTTTTCTTTTTTCGATCAACCAAAAGAAACAAGTCCATTAAGCACCAATATTCTTCATAACATGACCTTTAAATATCTCCGCTTCTAGGTATCTTGTTGGGAGAGAGCAAGAAGGGATACCCAAGGTGTCAAAAACAAATCTTTTCCTGTGAGGGGCCACTTCTCCAAAGAATAATTTACTTTTGTCCAGATTAAATTTTTGACCAAAAAATTCCTGATACTTCTGGAGAAATGATTGTAAATTCTTAACATACCTGGTTGAGGCATTCATAAAAATGAAAATGTCGTCCGCAAATAGCAGCTGGCTGGGACCCTCTCCACCTCTCGGGCCTAGGAGAGCTTTTAGCTTCCGTTCACTAAGCAGACGCTTCAACCCCCTACACAGAACCTCTTCAACTAGAACAAAAAGCATAGGAGAAATGGGATCACCCTGCTTCAACCCTCTTTCCACCTTGAAGAATCCCACTGGGCCACCATTTAATAAAATAGATATTTTTGAGGACACAAAAATCTGATGAAGCCATCCAACCCACTTATCCGAAAAGCCAAATTTCCTCAGCACTATAAGGAAAAATTCCCATGATAAGGTATCATAGGCTTTCTGCACATCAACTTTGATTCCCATTCCTCCACCCCTCACCGCAATATGAAGAAGGTTTGCCAACTTTGAGGCTAAAACAATATTGGAAGAAATTACCTTCCCTTTTTGAAATGCCCCTTTTTCCTTCGAAATCAGCCTTGGCAATAATATAGCCAGCCTCTCTGCCATCACCTTCGATATTGCCTTACAAAAGAGATTCGCCATATAGATGGGGCAGAATTTATCCAATGAACTTGCCCCCTCTACCTTTGGAATCAACATTAGAAAAGAGTTATTGATGCCCCTTGGTATCTTTCTTGAGCAAAAGAAGGATCTTACCACCTTCATGAACTCCTCACCTAGTATTTCCCTACATTTTTTAGAAAAAGCGCCCGAGAAACCATCTGGACCTAGAGAGCTTTCAGGATCCAAATCCCATACCACCTATTGGACCTCGTCCTATTGCTTAAGGGATCGGATCTAATTCTTAGAATGGTGCACTCTCACTGATAAGTGTAGACACCAAATTTTTCCCCCTCGGCAATGATGAATTATGGATAATGAGGAGACATATATTCTCTCTAGGTCCCGAACCAAACTAGACCAACCCAAACTAGACCTCGATTCCCGTATCATTGGAAAGTATTCAGAAATACGGTCCCATTGATATCTTGTATGAAAAAAATGGATACCCAGATGTGTCGTAATGCCTACCTAAACTTTGAACTATTTAAACCACAATAAACCTGAACCAAACCAGACCAACCCAAACCAGACCAAACCCTAAACCAAACCAAACCAAACCAAACCAAACCCTAAACTAAACCAAACCAACCTAAACCAAACGCTAAACCAAACGCTAAACCCAAACCTTAACCCTAACCTAAACCCAAACCTAAACCCTAACCTAAACCAAATCCAAAACCCAAACCAAAACCCTAACCCAAACCAAACCCTAAACCTAAACCAAACCCTAACCTGAACCAAACTCTGACCTGAACCAAAACCCTAAACTAAACCAAACCCTAAACTTAAGCCAAACCCTAAACCCAAACCAAAACCCTAAACCAAACCAAAACCCTAACCCAAACCAAACCCTATCCAAAACTTACCGCCCAGCCTACGGCTACTACCATGATAAGATTTCCACCGAAAGCTACTGCCGCCCTGTCTACGGGGTAGCTTCCCATCTACAGGCATATCTAAAAGCATAACAAGATGCCACAGAATTTTTTAAATGCAAAATAGGGTGACATAGGGTTTTTCAAGGTATAACGGGGTGACACGGGGTTTTTCAATATATAATGGCGTGCCATGGGGTAGGGATCAGTGTAAGGCTTACACGGATATGTAAGCCCTTACACAAATCCGTGTAAGGCTTACACAAAACCATGAGAGGATTACATGGATGTGTAAGCCCTTACACGCCCCTAAAACCCCTTTACTCCTTGTTTACAAGCTCCTATGTGGCATGCCTCCTCCCTTCTATAAATAGTGACCCTGGGTCACTCTAAAACCCTAGAAAAAAAAATGGGAGAACCCCTGAAGAAAAAAAATTGTTCTAGAGGCCTTACAAAAGAGCGAGAGAGAGAGAGACAGGAAAGAAAAGGAAGAGACTGAGCTGAGCTTACTGAAGTTGATGGAGTCCTACCCTATTTTTGGAAGTCCACGTTGTCCATATCAAGTTAGGATGGAACTTCTATTTAAGTTTGTTTGTATTTAATTTCGATATTTTTATTATGACGCAGAAACCTTGCCCAAATTTCCAAAGCCGATTTTGACCCTAGGAATACCATGCAGAAGCCCTGCCCAAATTTCTAAAGTCGATACCGACCCTAGGAATATGGTGTGAAAGCCCTACATAAATTTCCAGAGCTGATTCTAACCCTAGGAATACGATGCGAAAGCCCTACCCAAATTTTCAGAGCTGATTTCGACCCTAAGAATATAGCGTGGAAGCCCTGCTCAAGTTTCCGAAGCTGATTCCAACCCTAGGAATACAGCGCGGAAGCCCTGCCCAAATTTTTGAAGCTAATTCCAACCTTAGGAATACAGCTCGGAAGCCTTTCCCAAATTGCCGCAGTTGATTTCGATTCTAGGAATATAGTGTGGAAACCCTTCTCAAATTCCCAGAAACTAGAACCCATGTTCACACTCTAGCATAAAAGCCCCGTCAACTTTCTTACTCATGCCAAAACTCTTTTAATTTCTCCAAGAAAGAGAGAAGAAAATTAAATCGTTGCCTTTGAGTCAAGGAAAATTGTCAGAAATTTTACCGTTTTCATCGGTCATTATCATGTAAATATTATATCGTAATTTCATTTGCCTGTATAATACGTACCTCATCTCCGCATGTATTATTTTGTCTGTCTATTGAATAAAATAATGATTTACTATTGTCATTTCATGTATTAATTTTAGCATCTGTACATTAAATGTAATATGTTTTATCATTTTATGTGTTATCGCATGTGTTCCTCACATAAAATAATGATCATAATTGTCATGTCATGGAGCATCATACGTGTATGTAGATAAGGTAATTGCATTTTCTATTATTGTATGTAGATGTTATTATTTCATGTGGTTTTAATATAGAGCTATATTTCATGTGATATTTCAATGATTTCCTACAATTCTTTCATGCAAGTTTATGTATATGTGTTGGCGTTGTTTTATGTAATTAGACTTCCATGCTAGCTTAGGTTGTTAAAATTCTTAGGGGAGAATAATTGAAATCCAAGCCTCTGATAGAAAGACCAAAAATTCTGGGCGAGGTGGGTGCCTAACACCTTCCCACACTCGTAACTTGACATGGACCCCTATGTCTTAAACGACCAAAATATGAAGTCAAACTCAGGGGTTCCTTCCTTTATAGGAATCCAACCCCCTACTCGAGGTTGATCCTTTGATCGGAATTGGGCTCCATAATAGGGTTCTAGGCCATAAATCCTAGATGGCGACTCCAAAAAATCATACTTTCCCCATCCCCCCATAGTCGCCAAACTATGTTTGGAGACCATTCAATTCATTCACCCCTGCAAGGTAGACTAGAGGTGAGGGGAGGAAAAGATCGGAAAGAAAGAGAATAAAGGTATTTTCCCTCACAGTGGCGACTCCACTGGGGACTGTCAAACTTTTTATACCAGAAGCTTACAATGAATGTTAGAATTTTCTCTCCCTCATCATTATTGTGTGTAAACATGTCTGTATATTGCTTGTTAACTGCATTATGTATCATGTTCATATT
>NC_056561.1:38474266-38474367 GCF_013358625.1 Macadamia integrifolia | reverse complement strand
AGGCTCTCGGTGAGGGTTTCACTGAAGCATGATGACATCTCGACCTACTAAAAAAGAACAGGTTGAAATGATCCTAGATAACTTGGCAAATCCCTATTACA
>NC_056561.1:38455053-38472650 GCF_013358625.1 Macadamia integrifolia | reverse complement strand
TGAATGCTATTGGGGGAAATGTGCCTGATGTGGATCTAACAGATATCATTCGGCCAATTTTTTCTTCTAATGAAGATTTAGAGGAAGAATAAGACAAGGATGAGGATATGGTCAAGAATCAGAAAATAAAGATCTTGTTAAAGAAGATGAAGATGAAGATATAGAAGAAGGTCAAGAATCAAAAAATGAAGATCTAGAGGAAGATCTTGCTGAAGGAAGGGAAGACAATCAAGAGTCATGAAGTGAATATTTTGTTGAAAGAATTGAGTTTGAACTATATCCGGAGGAAAGTGAAGAAGAGAATCCGTCCTACGACAATGTGCTCTGCTTGTTGAACCAAATGTGTGAAGATATATTAATAACTGAAAAAATATTGAGGAAAGTGGCAGTCCAGAAAGAAACTATCAAAGAAGTTTGTAAAAACCTTAAGGTTAATTTTGAGGATGAACCATTTCCTAAAGGACTTATTCTGTATTTGAAGAACATTATTCAAATTGTTAAAGCTTAGGCTATCTACATTTTAGGGGGTCCTCCAAGTCCATTCACACCATCTACATATGAAGAAAGGATTTGAAGGACCTATGGTTAGCATAATTGTTGATACAAACAATGATGATAAGAGTAAATACCCTTATAATATTCTCATAAAAAAAAGGCCTGAAGGACTTTAGAAAGTGATGACCACTAGAAGTGGAAAACACTACAAAGCAAGGGGGTTGATAATGGAACAACCAATAGTCACGGAGATGGGGCAGTGTAGCAAGCAGCCACAGCCTGAGAATCAAGTGTTAAGCCAGTTGAAAAAGGTGCAGGGCAACATCTCCATCTGGGGGCTATTAATGGCATCTCCTACGCATAGGGAAGTTGTATTGAAGTCCCTCACGAGTGTGCAAGTGCCTATCGAGATGGATCCACCGCGATTATCTCAGATTGTGGGAGCCACATATGTTGTTCAAGCAATTGATGTTCTCTGATATAGACTTACCTCCAGAGGGTATCAAGCACATAAGAGCTCTGTATATCACTGTGGAATGGTCCCTATTGACAATGGATCAGATCTAAATGGGGCTGCCACATGCTTTGGCTTTAATCCAAACCAATTCAAACCCTTGGCTCAAATTATTAAGGCTTACAACAACACCAGAAGAAATGTTGTCGGAATTCTCATAACAATGGTGATAATAGGGCCAGCTAAGTTTTGTGTTGAATTCCAAGTGATAGATATCCCAGCCTCCGTCAACATTCTTCTGGGTCGTCCGTGATAGATTGGCTAACATTGAAGTTGGAAAAAGTCCAGAACAGGAGGTGCGTCTAAGTGGTTTTGAACTAGAAAAAGTTTATACTTTATTGTTAAAGAGCCAATGAAGGAGAATGTGCCAATGTACTTTGAGGGCATGTGGAATATTACTGTTGGTCGAATGATGAAACAGATGCATGATTTTTCTAGAATGGGATTGGGAAAATACCAGCAAGGACCTATGAGGTTGCCTAAATTTCCTCACGCTGCTAGAATACGTGGTTTAGGGTTTTCTCATAAGGAAGAACAAAAGATGCTAGAAGATATAAGGAGGGGCCAAAGTGGAGCAAGTGCTTATCAAGGGGTTGAGAATCGAAAGATGCTCATGATGGCAAGGAATGAATCCTCCTGTAAGAAAAGGGTTACAAATTACCCTACCTTAGAGAGGTACTTTGTAAAGGAAGCAAAAATTTTTCCTGGTTAGGATCTTAACTTTCAACCTAAGAAAGAAGTAAAGAAAGCAAATTCAGAGTTCGAAGTCATTTATCAAAATCAGATTGATTGGATCACCTATAAGCTGGAGCGTCTACCATTTAAGGAGGAGGGTAAAGACAAATGTATCAATGATATATTTGAGATAGATGTGATTACCACAGTGGAAGAAGAATCTGCAGTTGACCCTACATCCCTGATTCGATCATCACAGGTTCTCAAGCCTCATCTTACTCTGAAAGAAGTTTGGCAACATAAATTAAGAGCTACTTGGCATCTCAATCTTCCAGTTGACATGTGAGATCACATCTGTTCTTTCCTGCAGAAGATATATCTAGAGTAGCTAAAAAAGGGGCATTACCACTCTTTTTGTGCGAGCAGTTCATTTGCTAGAAAGAGAAGAGCTAGAAGGATGAATATCTGCTCTTACTGTGCTAGAAGCAACTGCAATGGTTACATCCGAAATGGAGGTCAATGTTGTGACCGTGGTAAGTAGATTGCCTTATATAATAGGCTTGAGAAGTTAGATTTTCTAGAGATAGGGCTAAGTAGCCTAGAGCGAGGTGCATCTCTCAGGAAATTTGGATTTATGGATAATGAGATTGATCAACTTGTTTTTACCACAAAAAGTGCCAAGCATAAGCAAGCTGAATCTAAACTCTTCTCCCAAGAGAAACTGAGGCATCTGCTGCTCCATAAAGAAGGTGAAGGTAGTGGTATCAACAACACCCTTGAGGTAGATGTTATTACCACTGAAGAAGTATAGGAAGGGCCAATGCCATATCTAGTGATTCATTCAACCCGCGAACCACTGCTCAACTGGACCAGTGTAGGATATGACTTCAAGCTCACTAAGACTCAGGGGTCCAATCGGTTCTAAAATCACCACATAGTACACTGAAGATTCTCTTTCTGTTATCGACTCTTCTTTTACTTATAATTTTTTTGAATTTCCATCTGTTAATGAAATTTCACATTTTCAGTATATTGAGTCTGTAGTCTTTTCAGCTATCAATGAAAATTCTAATTTCGAGTATGATTTGTCTCTTTCTGATGATGATCCTAATAAAATAACTGATGAATATCATGACATGTTAAAACAATGAAAAGAAAAAAGAGCTAAACCTATGAGTGAGGACACTCGACTCATTAACTTAGGATCTAATCAATGCCCTAAAGAAATTGAAATTGGTGCAACCCTGAATGAAGAAGAAACCTCACAAATGGCCAGCCTATTAAAAGAATTTACAGAGCTTTTTACTTGGTCCTATGAAGACATGCCTGGCATTGACCCAAAAATAGTGCAACATCGACTTCCTACTTATCCAGATGCAAAGCCTATCAAACAAAAGGCTAGAAGAATGCGGCCTGAATGGAGTGAAAAGATTAGGGAAGAAATAATTAAGCAATGGAATGCAGGATTCTTGCAAGTTATATAATACCCCCATTGGTTGGCTAATATTGGTCCAGGATGAAAAAGTCAGAATGTGTGTGGATTTCAGAGATTTAAGTAAAGTTAGTCCTAAAGATGACTTTCCTTTGCCCTATATCGATGTGCTGGTTGATAGTACGGCGAGACATGCCTTATTGTCATCCATGGATGGGTTTTTAGGATACAACCAGATCAGCATGCATCCTAAGGATATGGAAAAGATTGCTCTTACAACCCCTTGGGGGACCTATTGATATAAGGTAATGTCATTTGGTCTAAAGAATGCTGGAGCCACATATCAAAGAGCCGCTACTGCTATTTTGCATGATATGAATCACAAGGAAGTAGAAGTCTACGTCCATGATATGATTGTCAAGTCTATCGATAGATAGGGGCATATCTCAACACTAAGGAAGTTTTTTGAAAGAGTCAAGAAATTTCAATTACGGTTGAACCCTCAAAAGTGTGTGTTTGGTGCGAAGGCAGAAAATTTATTAGGCTTTCTTGTAAGTGAAAGAGGTATAGAAGTGGATCCTATCAAGATCAAAGCAATCAGGGACATGCCTGCACCTCAAATTGAAAAGGAAATACGAAGATTCCTTAGTCACATCCAATACATTAGCCATTTTATAGCCAATTGACCACTATCTGTGAGCCAGTTTCAAGATGTTGAAGAAGGATCAGCCCACACAATGGAATTCCCAATGTCAAGAAGCCTTTGACAAAGTCAAGGAATACTTGTTAAATCCACCGGTTCTTATGCCACCAGTAAAGGGAAAACCACTTCTGTTATACTTATCAATAGGGTAATTCTCGATGGGGTCCATGTTAACTCAGAAAGATAAGGCAAAAGGAATAGAACATGCTATCTACTATTTGAGCAAGAAATTCTTGGAGTATAAAGTTCGGTATACATCATATGAAAAGACTTGCACAACTCTTATTTGGGCAATAAGAAGGTTAAGACACTATATGGTGGCATATCCCATTCACTTAATTTCTAGAATGGATCCTATTAAGTATTTATTCAAAAAGCCTACACTCACTGGTAGAATGGCAAGGTGGTTGCTATTACTCTCAGAATTTGACATTATATATGTCAATCAAATGTATATCAAAGGCAGAGCAATTGTGGATCATTTGTCGGCACACCCCACAAAAGATGGAAGATCATTAAATGATACGTTTCCAAATAAGGAAATCATGATGGTTGAAGAAGAAAACTCTATTAATACATGACAATTATATTTTGACGGAGCAGCCAATTAAAGAGGTTTTGGGGCAGGAGTGTTATTGATAACACCCGACGAGTTGTATTTTCCTTTATCTTTTTGGCTTGATTTTTCATGCACCAATAATATTATTGAATATGAAGTATGTGCAATTAGCTTGGAGATAGCTCTAACAATTGGAGTAAAAAGAATCCGAGTGTTTATTGTAATTTGCCAAACTCAAGGAAAATGGAAGACTAGAGATGAGAAATTGAAGCCTTACCAAGAATATTTGGAGAAGATATCTAAGCACTTTGAGGAAATCTCTTTTGAGTACTTCCAAAGAGATAGCAACCTGTTCGCCGATGCTCTTGCAACATTAGCATCAATGGTTGAGTTAGTCCTATGGCCCAAGTAAGACCTTTTCTGGTTGAAAGAAAGGTAAAGCCCATCTACCACAACTCAGTGAATGCCTTGACAACAGATGGAAGATCTTGGTTTGCTCCTATTGTGGACTTCATTAGCGAAGGAAAATATCCTATTGAAGCAACATCAGGGGAAAAGAAGTTTCTTAGAAAATATGCCACTCAATTCACATTACAAGGCTATTTATTGTACAAAAGATCGTTTGATGGAATTCATCTATTGTGTGTGGATGAAGAACAGGCACAGACGGTGATAGAAGAAATACATCAAGGTATCTATGGACCTCAAATGAATGCAAGAATGCTAGCCAAAAAAATCTTGAAATTAGGATATTATTGGTGCATAATGGAGGCGAACTGTGTAGATTTCATTCGGAAGTGCCACAAATGTCAGATATTTTCCAATGTCATACATATTCCCTTGGCCATTCTCTGCATGGGGTATTGATGTTATAGGAAAAATTACTCCTAAAGCATCAAATGGTCATGAGTTCATATTGATAGCAATTGACTGTTTCACCAAATGGGTGGAAGCACAGTCATATTCAATCCTCACTACTGCATAGGTGGCCAAGTTTATTAAAGAGAATATCATTTGTCGACATGGGATCTCGCAACAACTGATATCTGCCTAAGCACTCATTTTTTAGGGCAAGTCGATAAACTTTGCACCAAGTTTGGGATCGAATGGCATAGACCCACCACCTATTGTCCACAAAAAAATGGGGTCGTAGAAGCAGCTAATAAGAATATGAAGGTAATTCTCTAGAAGATTGCAGATACACATAGAGATTGGGTTGATCACTTACTGTATGCACTATGGGCATATAGGACGTCGATTCAAACTTCTACAAGGGCAACTCTGTATTCCCTTGTATATGGAATGGAAGCCGTGTTGCCAATTGCGATACAAATCCCCTCTCTTCGAGTCCTCATAGAAAGCAAGCTACCAGAAGGAGAATGGGTACAGGCTAAATATGATGAACTCAATCTGTTGGATGAAAGAAGAATGAAATCCATGGACAATTTAAAAAAGTATCAGTTGAGAATGGCAAGTGCATTTAATAAAATGTTCGTCCTTGCAACATTGAAGTTGGAGATTTGGTTCTCAGAGAACAAAGAGCACCTACACAAGATCTTCAGGGAAAGCTCCGACCATATTGAGTGGTCCATTCACAGTGAAGAAAGTCTTCCCAGGAAAAGTCGTACTACTGAATTTGGATGGAGATGAATTGTCAGGTTTGGTTAATATGGATTAACTGAAAAAATATTACGTTTAAGTTTAGGGTAACCACTTGAACTATGTTTGACCTGATTCCTCACAAGGGATACGTAGGCAACTCGGCATGTTCGAGTGCGGTCTCACCTGTACCAAACTCCAAAAAAAAAAAGATCTAGAGTTATGTCTCGAGTGTCCAAGAAAAGGAGCAAGGCTTAAGATCATCATCTCACCACTTGGCACCTTAATTACTAGTCAACTTGTTTTCCCTAGTAATTCATTTCTCCATTATCAATGGTCTACAAAAATCACCACTCAGCATTATCAATCACAAGTCAGATCATTCCCCACTTGTGGTTCTTTTTGTTTGCCTTTCAACTGTAATATCCTATCTTCAATGTACAAGTTGGAATTATGATGAACTTATATATATTTAGTTCACTTTTTTGATCAAGTTGTTCGCTTGTATCAACTAGGAACAAATCAATTATGGCTTATCCCCTTGCAAATACTCTAGATGAGACTCTACGTAGGTGGATTGTGAACATGAATGTGGATAATTCTCGGCTATTGGAAGACACAAATCTTCAAGTTCTTAGCCAGATTCGCTGCATGGAATTATGCCATAATTTGCTGAAGGAAATTCCTAAGCATTGGGATTGTAACCTACATGTCTTTAAATTTGGGTCAATAGAAATTTGTCCAACTTTGGAAGAATTCAGAACTTGTTTGCTCTCTCCACCCAAAGGGAAGATTTTTCATCCAACTCTGCAAGTAGAGTGTTTGAGATTTTAAATGTAACCGCAAGCGTACGGATTAGTGTAGCTATGGGTCGAACTCAGGGAGAGCAACACTTTATTTATTTTTCTTTTAATAATACGAAAGTGAACATATTAATGGTTGTGATCTAATTCTAACTACCATCCTAAACATATGTATCTAAAATAAAGTCCTAACAATTCGTCATCTAAGAATTTAAAGATGTAAGCCACGCAATTAAAATTAAATAAATAAATAACTGAAAATAAACAACCCACGCAATTAAAAAAAACAATAAAGGAGAAAAATGCTGAAATAAAAATAAAGTGAAAGAAATGGGATAAAGCTAGAGAGAGACTCACAAGTAGGTTTCTCTACTTAGCCCGAGGGATGCATCATAATATGAGCTTCCCTACTTGACTAGAGAGTCACTCTTACAAGGGTTACTCTACTTGACTTTAGGGAAAGGGAGACAATTAAAATAAAAGCAATAAATTGATGGTTCTATGGCTAGGAGGGGCAAAGCCAACAAATACACTAGCCATGAACCTTGGGGGAAAGGGATAGCAATAATCTAACGACTAAAATTAAAATCCTAAATTAAGAAAGAAATGGTAGTCAGAAGAGGTAATGAGAGGGTGCAAAGAAGATTACTGAATGAGCCTACTTACTTGAATCAATGCTTGAACTTGAAAGCTTGGGTGATTTGAGATACTACCAGTACTAAAAACCAGATCTGGAATAAACCAAATCTGAAATTTCTAGTACTAAAGAAAACAAATCTTGAAAAAAAAAACTGAACTTGAAAAAAAAAAGATGCTCTAGGCTCGTGATCTTGTCACCTAGATCTAAGCCTAGAACTATAACTTTAAAAATTACAACTCAATTGCATAAATCATAAACATAAAAGACTGAATAAGGATAAAAGAGTGCTTGTATTAATTGACATAAAAACCTATTACAAAAGTGATTAAAGCAAAAATAGAGAAGAAATAAAACTAAAGAGTGAGAGAGGGAGAGAGAGAAGAAAACTAAGTATAAACTAGAAAATAAACCAAGGGGAATAATAAAATAGGAGGGGGGAGGAAGGGGCTTTTATAGGGTTTTTTTCTTGCCTCCTTCCTTCTACAAGTCTTCTTTAAGAAAAGAAAAAAAATAAAAATAAATTAAATCTTGGTAAAAATCCTCATTCTCTGAGATATTGTGTGAGGAAAGAGAAAATCTGTTTTCTCTCGAAACCTCGTCTTTAGTAATCTCCTAGACTTCTCAAACTCCTACTCAAAAACTTCCCATTTTGAGAGATTTATAAGGATGGAATGGGTTGGTTTTGGTAACCACCACAATTGCCATGTTTCACTTTCGGGGTTTCCACTTCTTTTAACCCACTTCCTTTTTTTTGTTCTCCATAGGAAAGAGATTGGGAGTTAAGTAACTTACTATTTCTTTTCATGCCAGGTGGCACCGCTACACATCAAAAGGACTAATGCCTATGGTGGTAAGGTGTATGGTACACCTACCTTACTACCGTTGTGCATTATTTTATTAGTTATTATTATTACTTTTATTTTATTTCAATACAAGGCAAGAGCCAAGTTGTGAAAAACATAGGGTGAGTGCAGCTTTTGCCCATTCTGAAGGGCTTTGGGGTGTAGGTGAGGCCTTGACAACTATGATGATGAGGAAACAACACCTGTGCACTTTGTTAAATAGATGTCGCCTAATCAATATAGCATTGCAGTAAATCAGTTTAGATAAGAAATTACATAAGTGGCGCGCTTGTTGAAAATGAAAGATAAGTGATACATTTGGTTTGTCGTGTTAATGTATCTATGTATCTGTCATGGCCAAACTGCAGAAAATGCAGCATCTTTATAACATGGTGTTATGACATTTTAAAAGCCGTGGGACCAAAACTGTTCAAATGTGCTCCGATGCATTAAATGGATTTTAGTTTTGCTGGTACTTTTAATATTGCATCCTATCTTTTTATTTTTTATAGCTTTCTTGTTTGTGATTAGATCAGATACAAATTCTCGAGTGTGTCCAAGATCGTTGAAATTTGGAAAGAACAATTTTGGGAAACCTGAGGTTAGTTTATTGGCCTTAATTTGTTTGGATAATAACCATGTGGTTGCATTTCTTTATGTACCATTTCCGCTTGATTTGTTAAAATTCCTGTGTAAATTTTCTAAATGGAGCATGATTTTATGTGCTTTAATATTATTTAGTGTATGTGGGAATAGGTGAAGTGGCAAGATGATGAGGAGTGGAATCCACCATCCTTGCATTTCAACATTTCGCATACACCTTCTTTGGTAGCCTGTGGTGTGACTGTGGATACACCGGTATTATTCTCTTCCTTCTCATAGGCAGGCAAAAATTTGTGTTTATGTGATGATTAAATTTGCTTGCATTAAGAATATTTTGGTCGTTCTGTCACCATTTATTTGAAGCTATGTGCTTCTCTGTTGTAGATTGGCATTGATGTGGAAGATAAGCAACGAAAATTGAGAAACAATGTGTTATCTTTCGCTCGGCGTTACTTTTCTCCTTATGAGGTTGAACTTTTGCATGCTATTTCAGATCCTGATACCCAACGGCAAGAGTTTATTAAGCTCTGGACCCTTAAGGTAGGTAGGTTCTTTACTTCAAATCTTTGGCAATTTTTTGGTCTTTTTATATGAGCGTTGGAATTTGGCCTAGATGACTTGACAGATCCTGTTTAGAGAATTAAACTTATAAAATTGAATGATTATCTACACTACATTTAGGAGATTGCTTCTCTACTTTAGTATGTTTTGTTTACAACAACAAACATAACCTTATCCCAACTAAATGGGGTCGGCTACATGGATCCAAATGTTCAACAAAGCAAGGAAATATAAGATAAACAATATGCAACAAGGAAGTATAGGACGATACTAGTGATATGTTTTAGCAGTAAAAATAGAACAGCAACCCAGGAAGATCCCCTACAAGGGATCGGCTACGCGGGTCTTTGTCCTCCACATAGGTCTATCTGCGATCATACTGGAATCCACCCCTACCAATTGCATATCTTTCCTTACCACTTCGTCAATAGTCATTTTAGGTCTGCCTCTACCTCTTTTGGAACCCTCTATATGAATCGGGTCGCTTCTCTTGACTGGGGCATCCATAGGTCTCCGTTGCACATGACCATACCATCTCAATCGACTCTCGCGGAGCTTGTCCTGAATCGGGGCGACCCCACTTTGTTTCTAATACAATCATTTCTTACTCTATGCCTCCTGGTCTTGTCGCACATCCCATATAACATTCTCATCTCTGCTACTCCCAGTTTGTTCAAAATACTCTTCTTGACTGCCCAACACTCCGCTCAGATGCAGATACGGCTGCCCTTACTTGGTTGGACCAGCATGACCGGCTTTGGAAACCAAGAACCAAGAAGAACCGGTCCAGCCCAGGGTTTTGGTCCAACAAGGGTTGGAAATACGATAAGTAGTTTATTAGTATTTTATTTCATGCTTTTACTTTCCAGACTTGAACGTTGGAGTAGGATTTATTTTCTTGTTTTGGTTTCCTTTTTATTGGTTGTTCCCTAGTTTAGACTTGGTTTCCATTTCAGTTAAACTTCTAATTCTATGTCTTTACTTTCTTATATATTGACTGTAACTGATGGACAAGGAGAGCGATTTTAAATTATTGAATGAAGGTGTTAAGTTTGTGCACTAGTGAAGTGTGTGATTCCCCTCTTGCCCCCTCTCTACTCTGGTTTCTCCTTTCTTCCCTAAGGTTCTTCATCAACTTGGTATCAGAGCCGAAGGATCCTCCTTCATTCTCTCCCCATTCCCTTCTTCCTTCCATCTTCTATCTTCCCTTCTCCATTCTCTGTTTTGGTTCCATCGAGACAGGGAAAAAAAAAAAAAAGGTCGATTCTATCCAAAGAAGCAGAGACCCTCCCTGCCCCACCGCCTCCTCTTTCCCTTCCGCCATCAGCAAGTGAAAAGAGAGAGAGGGAACAGAATCGATCCCCTTGGTTCCACTAGCAGCAAGACTGAAAAAAAAAAAAAAAAAAAAAAGCTAGTGCAGAAGCCAAGAAGAAGAGAACGAAGAGAGAAGCAGAAGACGAGAAGAAAAAGAAAAGAAACAACTCTGTTTTGAAGACGTTCTCCCTTTCCCTTCCAGTAGCTTCAGCGACCCTTTCTGGTTTTCGCGAGATCCAAAGAAAAAGAAAGAAGCAGTGCAGAAGAGAAAAGAGAGAACAGAAGACGAGAAGACAGAAAAGAAAGAAGAATAAAGAAGAAGAAAAGAAGAAGAGGAGCAAAGAAGAAATGAATAAAAGAAGAAGAAAGAGAAGAGAGAAGACGAAGAAGAAGAAGAGAGAGAGGAGCATACCTGGTTCGATCAATCGAACTTCCGCCTTCTTCTCTGCCTGGTTCCGTCTCCAAGAAGGAGAAGGAGAACTATTTTGGTCGGTATTCCAGCCCTCAACCCACGATTTCCATTTTGTTCCTTTTTTTTTCCCTTATTATCTGTCTATTTCCTGGAATACCCCTCCCTTTCTCCATTATCCCCTTTTTTGTCCCATATTTTTCTTTATTTCCAATTAAACCCCTGCCCCACACGTGACATACCCCTTTTGTGGTTTAATTTGAACTTCCAAAAAAATTACAATTCTGCCATCCCTGCAAAAAAAAAAAAAAAAAAAAGAGATAATTACCATTCTTCCATTCCTCTTTAAGTTTCCATCTATTTACTATATTACCATTACTCTTTGAGTGTTATTTTGTTAATCATCACCATGGTAGCCAATAGTGAAGTTGTTCAACAGCTGAACTCCTATAAGGGAGAAACTGATGTAAAATTTGAAGCTATTATGACAATGATGGAATCCATACAAGTTTCTATTGATCGTTTGGTGGCAACAGATAGAGGAAAGAGTCCCATCCAATCTGGGGATTCTTCCAACACCACTCCACAGGATCATACACCACCTCCACCACCATATGGTACTGGTAAATATGATGATGGAGTAGAACGGGCAGCAAGGTTGGATATCCTTGATTTGTATGGAGACAATAATCTAGAACTATACCTTGACTGGATTCACAGCTTGGAGACATTCTTCAGATGGTATGGGTTGATTGAGGCCCGAAAGATTCTATCTGCAGAAGCCAAACTGAAAAGTACAGCCCGAGTTTGGTGGATCAAGCAACAACAACAAAACTAAACTCGAGGCATTGGTTTAGTCACTACTTGGGCTGAAATGCATGAAGTCATGAACTGGAGATTCTTGCCTTCTGATTACAAGCAACGCATGCATCTCAGGTTTGCACAGTTGAAACAGGAGAATTTGTCCGTTGAAGAATATGTTGCGAGATTTAATTATTTGGCCACTGGTTCTGATTTCGAGTGGGATGAAGAAGTATTAGTAGCACAATTTCGCAATGGTTTGCACCCTCAACTTAGTGCTGCCCTTGCATCTAGTCGACTGCCTACTATGGAAGACGCCGTGCAATAAGGGTTTTAAGTATCTTCGATACCGATACGATACCCTCCGATACATATCTTAAATTTATCCGATCGATACGATACACACCGATACGACACATGTAATTTTTAAAATCATTTCATGTCGATATATATCCTAGGATATATACCGATATGCACTGATACGATACGATACTTACCGATACTCTATAAAAATATAAAATTGAGGTGAAATATACGTTTCGGTATGTATCGGTACGTATCGGTACGTATCGATGAGTATCGATATGTATCGATCGGTACGTGTTGGTGAGTATCAGTACGTATTGTATCAGTACATATTGGTGAGTATCGATACAGTGCGCTACGGTCATATAATGGCCAAGATGGATAATTTTTCAGAAAAATATGATTTTTTGAGGGGTTTTTGTTCCAAAGTTGCGCCTAGCCATATTTCTCTCTAATTAAAGTGAAAATCAAGGTTGGGAACAAGGATTTTACATTTATGGGACAACTACAAACTTTGAATTCTTAATGCGATACTTTTAATTTAATGTTTATGCATAATACATGTTATCAATAGCTTTTCTTAACAAATTTTTTATGCGAAAATGTTTTAAAAAGTGTTTCCTATTCATTTATGTGTGTATCTTTAGTGTATCTTAGTGTATCTCCGATACGATATGATACCATCCGATACGTATCTTAATTTTGGTCGACCGATACGACGACCGATACTGATACTTTAATCCTTGTGTGCAAGTAGCGTATCAGGTTGAGGAAAGTCTGAAACACCTATACAATTGGAGAAATTTTGCAGATACTTTTCCTCGAGGTACTAGTTCCATTCTGCAATAGCCTCCTACCCAGAAAAGGTCATCTAGCAAACCACAGGCTAGTGCTACATCTATGGCCTCTTCACGACCTAGTCGGCCGTATTCTCCACCTCGACATGTTTCTGAAATGTCATCTTCACGGCCTACTTGTCCATACTCACCCTCTCGGCGTGGTTCAGATAAACCTTCTAATTCTTCAAAATTTACAGTTCGGTGCTACTCATGCAATGGATTTGGATATCAATGCTCAATGTTCTCCTCGGTCCTTTCCCTAACTTGACGGAGTCGAGTTCTTTTCAGAGGAGGAAAATTGATGCAGATGCGGATGCCCTTACCTGGTTGGACCAACATAACCGGCTTTGGAAGCCAAGAGCCAAGAAGAACTGGTCCAGCCCAGGGTTTTGGTCCAACAAGGATTGGAAATAAAATTAGTAGTTTATTAGTATTTTATTTCATGCTTTTACTTTCCGGACTTGAACGTAGGAGTAGGATTTATTTTATTGTTTTGGTTTACTTTTTATTGGTTGTTCCCTATTTTAGGCTTAGTTTCCATTTCAGTTAAGCTTCTAATTCTATGTCTTTACTTCCCTATATATTGATTGTAACTGATGGACAAGGAGAGTGATTTTGAATTATTGAATGAAGGTGTTGAGTTTGTGCACTAGTGAAGTGTGTGATTCCCCTCATTCCCTCTCTCTACTCTGATTTTCCCTTTCTTCACTAAGGTTCTCCATCACGCTCCATAAGTCATAGCTGGTCGTATTACTATCCTGTAGATTTTTCCCTTGAGTTTAACCGGCATATGCTTGTCGCATAACACTCCCGACGCGTTTCTCCACTTTATCCATCCCACTTTAATTCAATGAGACACATCATCCTCTATATCCCCTTCTTTGCTAATGATTGACCCCAAGTATTTAAAATAGTCTCTCTGTGGTAGATCCCGATCAGCTAGCTTCACAACCTCATCACCCCGGCTAGCCTGACTAAAGGGACACATCTTATACTCTGTCTTTGTTCTGCTTATCATAAAACCTCTGGATTTAAGCTTTGACTTCCAAAGTTCCAATTTAGTGTTAATCCCTTCCACAGTCTCATCTATTAGTACAATATCATCGGCGAATAGCATGCACCACGGTACTTGATCTTAGATGTGTTTCGTTAACTCATCCATAATGAGTGTGAACAAGTAAGGGCTTAGGGAAGATCCTTGATGTAATCCGATGGTAATTGGGAATTCACTACTTTGGCCTTCTGGCGTTTTCACATTCGTCACCACTCCCTCATACACTTGTCACCACTCCCTAGTATGTTTTGTTTAGTATTTCTTTTCCCCCCTATTCTTCTTGGATTGATTGCTAATGCCCAATCAATCAATGGATATCCATATTAAATGATTTTGGTGCTGGAAGGTTTTGACAACCTTGAATCCTAAGGCTACCTTTGGTTGCTGGGGATAAATGAAACCCTGACAGGTTTGTGTGTGAACAGAAAACTGGGGTCATTAGATTGGGAATGCAAGGATTTATTCTAGTTCTAAGCTTTTCTGTCATCCCCCCATAATTTTCAATCTTGCGTTTCTGAGCATTGTAAATCTGATTAAATCGGACAGTTTTTGCGACTTTGCTTGGGGAGACTATCCAACACAGGCTAGACCACCCTTTCCTTTTAATTTCCTCATCAACCAAGTATAAAGGGTGTTTCATTTCATTATTGTTTTCACTTCATTTTCCCAACATCTCTGCCCTTAGTTCGGTTTTCTTTCCACCATTCTCTGGGCAACCAAATGGAGCCTAGGACTAAGGAGCCGAGAAAGAGGGATGTTTCTTGAAATTGATCGAAAATAAAATAGAAGTGTAGATCAATTATTACCAGTCAAGAATGCAATTGCTGAATTTAAAAGCTGAGAAAGATGTCTGGAGTGATTAAAGTTAATCTGATCACACAAAGAATGATTCCAGAGAATGATATATCAAGTAACAAATAATGAACGTTAGTGGGTCAATATAGAAAAGGAGTTATTGTCAATGAGATAGATTGTTGGGAAAACTGGGAGGGGTTTGTAGGGCTCCAAAACCCTGATGTAGGTATGGGTCCACCAAAGAACAAACAACTCAATTTTAAAGGATCAGTGGCAGTCTTGTAATTTCAGGAGCAATTGAGGACCTCAAGAGTAAAATAACTGAATGGGGGACAAAACATGAATTAAGTCGAAAGAAAAAGGATAGTTCTTGAAAGTAATATGGAGATGGGTTTAAACTGAAACAAAATTCCAGAATCAGGGACTTTATTGTAATATCAAGAATTGGGTCGTATGTGTAAGTAGAAGAATTTATCTTCTTCAATGTTCGATAAAACAAGGCAGTGGTAACCCATCCTGCTATCGAGCACAATAATTCACTCTATAGTACACACTTTGGTCCGAGATTTTAGGTACAAATTTGTAACATAAGTAGGCCTCTTGGGATCGACCAACAACAGACTGAAGATCAAGTATTAAAATGGTAATAATCCCTGCAAACAGGTTCTGGTGGTAGTCAAGGAACCAGACCTGAACTTCAATGTGAATCTCAACAGAATGAATTTTGAGTTGAAACTCGAGAACTTGGGTCGCCTATCGTGGCAACTTGTACGCAGAATCTTGGATAACATGAGTTGAATTGATGGAGATAAACCAACCAAGGTGGGTTGCAAGTACTGCCCAGGAACAAAGTATGGGGAACGGGCTTACTTACTGAAACAAGGAAAGTAATGAAAGACAAAACGAAAAGGTAAGGAAGAAGAAGAAAATTGAAAGACAAGGGAGAGGGGCCATTGGGAGGAGCACACCTGAGAGGAGTGGGCCTGATCTGAATTGATGAGGAAGGAGAAGTCACACAGATGGCAGCATGCCACAGCAGCAGTAACTTAAAAATATTCAAAGCTATTCAATCCAACCGTTTTCGGGGGTGGGGGTTTACAAGCTTTACTGCATCAGTATGTCAATGGCTAAGGGTGAAGAGATTTATTGCAACTTTATAAGTGGAGTGAGTTTCTTTTTTCTGTAAAGAGTTTGTTTATGCACCGATTATAGTGTACTCCAGTGCTAAGATTAAAGTATCGGTATCGGTTGCCGTATCGTTCAGCTCAATTTAAGATACGTATCGGAGGGTATCGTATCGTGTTGCATCGGAGATATGCTAAGATATGCCAAAAATCAGGGATTAAAGTATTAGTATTTGTCGCTGTATCAGTCTGGTAAATTTAAGATACATATCGGAGGGTATCGTATCGGAGATACTTTAAACCTGTAGAAACGTAACCCTAAAACGATGCAGAAGATAATGGAAAAACAAAACAAACAATGCACACGGATTTGACGAAGTTTGGCAAGGTTGCCTACGTCCCCGGTGAGATGAGATCCTGCTTCACTATCAATGGAGAATAGGGTTACAGCGTTCGTCCTCACACCTCTCAATATTGCTTGCATTACAGAGAAGGAAGCCCTCGCTACAAATATATAATGAAAAAACCCTAATCCGGAAAGTACAGAATTGCCCTAAAAAAAAAAATTCTAGCGGGGGCTGTGCCCCCCTACACCCCCTGCTATGCAGGGGGGCCTCCTGTCCCCCTTGCAACCCCCACGGCCTGCTAACCGGCTAGTGGGATCTCCGTCCTGCCTGTCTAGGTGCTGCACCAGTACTCCTTGGATTAAACTGCGACGGAATACAAGACATCATACACCAACAATCTCCACCTTGGCTTGAATTCTGTCGAGCCTCCTGTAAAGATAACTTGTAGACGTCTTCATCATTGTACCTCATTAGAGGTACAAACGAGCACCTGTTTGGTGCGTCCCTCATCTTCAACAATGAGTAATATTAATCAAGTCCAAACAGGACTCGAACTTCTCTGTAGTAACTGGCTTTGTAAACATATCTGCAGGATTGAGATCTGTATGAGTTTTTCTCAAGTGAATACTGCCTTCTGACACAAGCTCCCTGATCTTGTGAAATCTCACATCAATATGCTTTGTCCTTGCATGAAACACCTGATTTTTTGCAAGATGTATGGCACTCTGACTGTCACAATGTAACAATGTAACACTGTACCTCCTTGCTCTAACCCCAACTCACGAACCAGTCCAGCCAACCAGGCTCCTTCCTTGGCAGCCTCAACTGCTGCCATGTACTCTGCCTCTGTAGTGGACAATGCAATTGTAGACTGAAGCATCGCCCTTCATGATATAGGTCCACCAACCAATGTAAACACATACCCTGTAGTAGACCTCCTCTTGTCTAAATCTCCAGCATAGTCAGAATCAACATAACCTGCCAATTCTGTAGAACTTCCCTTGCCACTGAACATAACACCTATATCTTTAGTCTTGCTCAAATATCTAAAGATCCACTTAATTGCATTCCAATGCTCCTTCCCTGGATTACTCATGTATCTGCTAACAACACTGACTGCATGAGACAAATCCGGCCTGCTACAAACCATAGCATACATGAGACTCCCAACTGCGCTAGCAT
>NC_056561.1:38450350-38455006 GCF_013358625.1 Macadamia integrifolia | reverse complement strand
AGTGGCTAGCTAACGGAGTGCTAACCGGCTTAGCCTTTTCCATATTGAAACGCTCTAGCACCTTTTCAATATACCTCTTCTGAGTTACCCAAAGTTTTCCTGCATTTCTATCTCTAAAGATTTCCATGCCAAGGATCTTCTTAGCGGCACCAAGATCCTTCATCTCAAATTCAGCACTCAACAAAAACTTCAAAGAGACTATATCATGTTTGTTCTTTGCAGCAATGAGCATGTCATCAACATAAAGCATCAACAAAATAATGGAATTATCACTTGACACTTTATAATAAACACAACTATCATACTCACTTCTTGTGTAGCCAATCTTCATCATGTGGGAATCAAAGCGCTTGTACCACTGCCTAGGAGATTGCTTAAGACCATAAAGCGACCTCTTAAGCAGACAAACATGGTCTTCCTTTTCCTGCACCTTGAAACCTTCAGGCTGCTCCATGTAAATCTGTTCCTCCAAGTCACTATGAAGAAATGTAGTTTTCACATCAAGTTGTTCAAGCTCTAAATCATACATGGCCACCAAAGCAATTAGTACCCTGATCGAAGTGTGTTTCACCACTGGAGAGAATATTTCATTGTAGTCTATCCCCTCCTTCTGTGCATAGCCCTTGGCTACAAGTCTAGCCTTATACCTTTTACGCTCCTTCTCAGATGCTGCCTATTTCTTACGAAAGACCCATTTACACCCAATGATTTTTCTTCCCTTGGGTTTTCCCACAATCTCCCAAGTCTTATTCTTTTGTAGAGATTTCATTTCCTCCATCATAGTTGTCATCCATTTATCATGCTGTGCATCACTCAAAGCATCATAGTAGGAAGATAGATCACTTGTACCTATAGTGAGGGCATAGGCAACCATGTCCTCAAACCCGTATCTCATAGGTGCTTTGTGAGTACGCTTCCCTTTACCCTTTGCCACAGTATAGGGAACTTCTACTGCTTCTTGTTGTCCGGGTAAGTCACTTGATGACTCATTCTCTCTTGTTGTTTCTAACTCACCTAACTCCACCTCCACAGTAGAATCTTCTTTATTTTCATCAATTGCTTGTGAATTGTAATTTGACTTCACTATATGAGACTCATCAAACACAACGTCTCTGCTAACCACAACTTTCTGTGAACTTGGATCCCACAACTTGAATCCCTTTACGCCTTTCTTAAAACCAAGAAAGATACACTGCTTAGACTTTGAGTCTAGCTTGGAACGCTGCTCACTCTCAACATGCGCATAGGCTGGACAACCAAATATTTTTAGAATAGAATAATCTACTGGTTTTCCTGTCCATACCTCTTCAGGAATTTTACAATCAACTGCCTTTGATGGAGACCTATTGATGAGGAAACATGCCATGTTCACTGCTTCTGCCCAAAATCTCTTGGTCAACCCTACATTTAGCCTCATACTCCGAGCTCTTTCTAAAAGTGTTCTGTTCATCCTTTCAACTACACCATTTTGCTGTGGTGTCTTTGGAACCGTGAAGTGACGTGTAATCCCTTCAGCTTTGCACAATTCTAGAAACGGCTTATATATGTACTCTCCTCCATTGTCTGTTCTCAAGTATTTAATTTTCTTTCCTATCTTCCTTTCTACCTCAACCTTCCATTCCTTAAATTTAGTGAACACCTCACTTTTATGCTTCATGAAGTAGATCCAAACTTTCCTTGAGTAATCATTAACAAAGATCACGAAGTATTCTGCCCCACCTTTAGATTTTGTTATTGAAGGACCCCATACATCGCTGTGTATATAATCAAGCTTCCCTTTACTCTTATGTTTTGCAGTTTTGAAACTAACCTTGCACTATTTTCTGAACACATAATACTTGTAGAAGTTCAATTTACAAGTTTTTACTCCCTTCAACATTTTCCTTTTATGAAGCTCCATCAATCCTCTTTCTCCCATATGTCCTAACTGCATGTGCCACAGATAGGTATCATCTGTATCAAATATTGCATCTGTAGTCACAGATGCTCCACCTATAACTGCGTTCCCTATGAGTCTGTATAGGTTTCCTGCTAGCTGTCCCTTCATGACAACCATTACACCCTTAATAACTTTGAGAACTCCACCTTTTGCTGTACTTGCAGCCATTTGAATCAAGTGCTCCCAAAGATATTAAGTTTTTTCTTAATTCTGGTACATGTTTCACATCTGCTAAGGTTCTTACTATCCCATCAAACATCTTGATTTTGATAGTGCCTATCCCAATGGTCTTGCATACGGCATCATTCCCCATTAGGACAGACCCACCATTATATGGTTAATATGTATCAAACCAATCCTTATGTGGACACATGTGATATGAACATCCAGAATCTAAAATCTAAGAATCAGAAGGTTGATTCTTACCTGATGATATAGAGAGTACATCTCCATCATCTCCATCTGAACTGTCAGCCACGCTAGCTTCCTCAGATGCCTTATCTACACCTTTCTTCTTTAAGTCTGCCTTCCTCTTCAAGCACTCTCTCTTCAGATGACCTTCCTTCTTGCAATAGTAACAAGAGACCTTAGTCTTTGCCCCTTTTGATTTCGATCGACTTTTTCCCAAATCCTTTCTGATTTGATCTCCCTCTTTCTATCTCCTTGTCACCTCCGAAAAGACCTTCTCCTTGAGATTTCGTACTACTGGCTTTCTTCCTTGTATCATTGGACATGAGGGCAGCTGCGACTTCATCCATCTCAAGGGTCTCCTTCCCGTACAAGAGAGTCGTTACTAGGTGATCATATGATTCTGGGAGCGACGACAGCAACAGTAACGCCTTGTCTTCATCCTCGATCTTAACCTCCAGGTTTGCAAGTTTACTTACGATCTGATTGAACATGTTAAGATGCTCTAATAGATCCGTACCTTCCTCCATCTGTAGAGAATACAATTGCTTCCTCACGAATAACTTGTTCGTTAAGGACTTCATCATGTAGATGCTTTCAAGTTTCGCCCATAACTGCGGTGCAGAATCGATACCCACAACATATTGTAGGGCATCATCAGAAAGATTTAATCGAATAGCACTTACCGCCTTTTCCTCCATCTCTTCTCAATCTTTGTCAGTAATTTTTGCAGGTTTCTTCGACTTCCCCAACAACGTTTTTGCCAAACCCTGCTGTATCAGAAGATCCTTCATCCTTTGACGCCAGAGGGTGAAATTGTTCTTCCCATTAAACCTCTCGATGTCATACTTGACATTCGATCCCTTCCCTGCCATCGTGATAGTAAACCCTAGAAAACGGAAACCTAGAGCTCTGATACCAATTTGTAGAAACGCAACCCAAAAATGATGCGGAAGATAATGGAAAAACAAAACAAACAATGCACACGGATTTTACGAGGTTCGGCAAGGCTGCCTACGTCCCCGGTGAGATGAGATCCTGCTTCACTATCAATGGAGAATAGGGTTGCAGCGCTCGTCCTCACACCTCTCAGTATTGCTTGCATTACAGAGAAAGAAACCCTCACTACAAATATAGAGCGAAAAAACCCTAATCCGGATTAAACTACAATTGCCACCCTAATCCGGATTAAACTACAATTGCCACCCCACGGCCCACTAACCGGCTAGCGGGGCCGCCGTCCTGCCTATCTAGGTACTGCACCAGTACTCCCTAGATTAAACTGCGACGGAATACAAGACATCATACACCAACAGTTATAATACTAAACGATATATCATGTACCATGCAGCACTTTTACAGTGGTATACTCGATGAGACATTTGCCATCGGGTGCAGTGTTTAGATTCTATCCTGGGTGAGAAGTAGTTGATTTTTTTTTTTTTTTGTGGGGAGGGGGAAATAATAATCAAGCATTTTGCCTCAGATTGTCTCTTTTCTGATCCTCTTCCAGATTGTGGAAGGTGTTCTATGATGATTAGGATAGACCAAATCGATATTTGCTGGCCAAAGAGCAAATCAACCATCTTGATGCAAAAGATATTGAGGTTAGTTACTGACAATACAAACTATATTAGAAACTTGCAAGCCGAGGGAGTGAGTCCCAATAAACCACCACATATGATGATCCTAGCATCTGACCTAGGTCTCATTCCATAGTGTAAATTAAAATGATTTAAAATTAACATACACTTTCTGGACATTCTCTATGGCTGTCCAAAACGGTGCCATATGTTGGATTCAAGTCAATATTTGGATTGTAGGATCTTTTTGGTAGAACTTATCTTGTTTTTAGTTCTCAATTAAATGCTCTCTAATTGAACTTAAAGGATTCTATGATGATTCTGATTAACTCTCTCTCTCTCTCTCTCTCTCATATGAAGTCTAGTGGAAACCAAAACCTGATTTCACATGTTATTGAGTTAATGATTGTTACTTAAAAAATAAATGAATAATGGATATGCTAATATGCAAATGCAATAAATTACAGAATTGACTGTTTAGGCCTCAAGTATAAGATTTAATCATTTTTAATTCATAGGCAGTATAGTTATTAAAGTAATCCTCTTCAGCTTTCTACATTTATGTCGACATGATTGCTTCATCAATTGAATTGAGTAAACATGCTCATGGATAACAGTTCTTTCATTTCTAGCTCTCGTTAATTAATCTTCATTTTCTTACTATCCCATTATGCTATTGGTACTACTTACAAGACACTAGAACTTCTCCAGGTTTTTTTTTTTTTT